>NC_091747.1:67103330-67143330 GCF_043380555.1 Nothobranchius furzeri
ATTCCAGTCCTGGAGGACTGGTATCCAGCACATTTTGGTGGTTTCTCTGCTCCAACACACTTGGTTCAGTGGTTGCATCACCTGTGCAGCAGGTCATCAGGGTCTGCAGAAGCAGCTAAAGACTTTTATTTAAAGCTGCTTTTACGTAAATCTTTTACTTTCTTATTTTTAACTCAGATTTGTAATCATCCATCATTTGTTTCATGACTTATAATTTTATGACTTTGTTTTTCTGATTTAAATTTATTTCTGTTTTAGATCACTTTATGATTTGTTGTGATCTTTGTGATTCTTTCTGTGGTGAGTGCTATAGACATAAAACCAAAAGAGTCAAACGTCCTTTAATACAGACGCCTCTTTCTGTCTTTGTCAGACATGTCCTCTGTTCCCATGGAAACGGATATGTCCCCCTTCATCAGCAGCCTGTCACTGAGTGGCTCAGAGGAAACATTGGGAAAGAAGCTGCTGCTCAAACTCAGTCAGTCACACACACACACACACATACACACACTTCCTATCGCTCAAACATCTGTCAGCACATGGGAGCGTATAACCTAAATCAGCATTTGGTTGTCATGGTGACCATGACTTAGCATCTGCTTTAAGAATTATAGAATGACAAATTTTGAAAGCGTGGCCGCATGAAGCTCAACATATTGTGTGGAGGATGTAGGATAATATTAAAAATGAATGAAATGAAACTTCACTGGTAGCTGTGATCACATGAATGAAGCAGAAAGCAGATTAGATTTCTGAGCAGATGGCCTTTATTTATATAATTGTACAGTTTTACAGCCCCCCAAAGCACTTTACCACAAAACAGTTGTTCACCCTTTCACACACTGATGGTGATGAGCTACAGTGTAGCCACAGCTGCCCTGGGGCACGCGGGGTGAGGCTGCCGTGCACAGGCACCACCCGTCCTTCTGACCACCACCAGCTGTCAGGTTGTTATTCTTCATCTTAGTCTTGGAGAAAAAGCATGTTTTTTAATTATTACAAATCCAATTATATAATAATAGAATTATGCATTTTATTTGATTAGTTGTCTTGTTTTTGCAGGCCACAAAAAAAGGAAAAAGTCTCATGAAGGAGAGAAGACACCAGAGGACACTTCAGAGCAGCCGCTGGTGAAAACCTAGCAGGGTGAATCTGAAGCAGAGCCCACCAGCTGATGAACGGCTGCAGATGGACGGCTATGAGAGTTTCAGCCGGAGCTGCTGGACACCGTGAAGCCAACCCATTCCTGTTGGTGGAGGCTGCAGCAGGGTTTTGAGCTTGTCTTCTTCGATGCTCCAGAAGGTCCACGTTGATACTCTCCTATAAAAGAATGACCATGAATGTAAAGGGAAGACGTGCATGTCTTTATACACGCTGCCCATCCTTCATGGGGCTGGACGGACTGTCAGGACAGAAGACAGAGAAAAGACACCAAAGACGTCGCTGTTTTGTACAGAAACGCCCACCTGATCACCAGGCGTCTCATTTATGCACTAAACAAGTCTAGAGATCGCACGTGTTACTTTCTGCACAAACTTTGTGATTTATAAATAAAACTTGACAGGAAAATGTGGCGACTTTAAGTTATCTAATCTAATCTGAAAGCTAGGCTCACTTTGACAATCTCGGCTCCATTCCTCCAAATTCCGTTCCAGGAGAGGAGCTAACCGGAAGCCCCGCCCATTCACCACGGTGACACATGCTTGTGGGCCCGCCTGCGCCATGGCAAGCTGCGAGGCTTGTTTAAACTTGGTGAATGTGATTGGACGAGCATGTGATGTCACAGAGTACATCCCCTTTTTTCTTCTATGATGGATGTTGGCAGTTGGCAGCAACAAGGTGGAGCATTAGCGCCACCGCTAGCCCACAGCGACTCTGCAGCTTTATTTTGGATGGCAAAATTAAATAATAAATGTGGGTTTTAATCTTTTTAAATTAAATTCTAGATCATTTTTTAATTCAATCCCATGTTCTACACACCCACCTGCTGACAGAAATGGACAACGCAAAGTACCTTAAGAAGTACCCTGCATAAAAAAACGCTAATCTGTGACATTTCACGGGTAGCTCCCAGATCAAGGAGGACAAAAAAAGAACATAAAAATGTGGCAAAGAGGAAGATGGCAGTGACAGCACCCAAAATGGCTGCTCAGGGGTTGCTGAGATAATCTAGATCAGAGGAAAAAATTGGGATTTTAGGCAGGAATGCCAAATGTTGTTCATCAAAGCAAGCAAACATCAGCCTGTCGGTTAATTCCCGCTGGTTGCAGCGCAGGAAACTCCGAGTGCGGTCTCCCCGTCGCGACTAAGCTGTAAGAGTTGATTTAAGGTAGATTACCGCCCTGGTGGGTGCACGTGCCAGACAGTTCACGGCCCAATACATAATCACATACGGCAACATAGTGACATCTTTACATTTATTTACATGTATACAGTTTTTTCAGTTAATATTTTTTATTTGCAGTTCAGAACCGGGAGGGGGGGGGGGGTGCATGTGTGCAGAAGTCTTCAAGTCTGAAACCGTGTCTTAAATTCACCCGTCACTGTCTCGATGCTGCCCGTTGTTCAATCTCCAAAATGTGCTCCCATCAGGGTCAGAGTTTCCTGTTAAGTTTTACTTTATGAATCTACGTGTTTGTGTATAAAAGGACTTATGCAACATGAAGAACTCTGATTCTGAAGAACTTGTTTTGTGTGTAAGCAATCTTTAGGAATGAGGCCCCTGAGCACATCTCTAGGACATATGGGATGTGTAAAGCAGGAACTGCGTGCAGCTGTATTTCAGCAGTTTGCTGATTTCAAGTTTTAGTAAAGATCCCAAAAAGTTTAAAAAGGAGGCGCCGGGACATTGTCCAGGTTGTGTGGAGATTAGTTCTCACAACCGTCCAGGAGCTTCAGTCCAGACACCTCTCTTTGTTTTAGCAGTCAACCAACCTGAAATTCAGGTTGTCCAGATTTTATATGGATTTATATAAGTTTCCACCCTTCAAATATGCAGATTGACAATAAATGTCCAAACACACTGAGATGTCTTCATGAGAAGAAGAGACTGATGTCACATGTCAGAATCCACAGGGAGCCTAAGCCGCTTCTGCATCACGGGTCCCAGAAGAACGATAAAACGCGATTATCTAGCCCGCTGTGCCTTACGCCCTGCATCACACACGCTGTACTGCAGTTTAAATGACAAGTAATGATGGTGTGTCGACCGCGCCAGTCACGTACGTTGAGATTTATCACCTTGTAAAAGTTTGTAATTAGCATGACTACAAACCAGAAATTAGCACGTCGCATATGTGACATCACCACATAAGCTCCTCCCCCCTAGCGTAGCTGCTACTCACCACATGACCAGATTCATGGCGGTTCTTTCCTCCTGTGGGAAGTTTGCTGAACTTACGGCCATTTTGCCTCAGTTTCCTCCATGTCTGGTTCGATGACGTCACCTTGGTGAAGCGCGTTTGTAGTCCTGGACTTATTTTCACACAACACCTAAGATAGCGTTCCCCCCATTTGAAAATAAGCGCGTTCTTGGTGTCAAAATGTGTTTTTATGACTCATGGGCCTCATATCCATGGAACATCACAAGTGGGATTAGAAAATAGAGGTTTTAGCCTCGTTGACTTGCGTTCATCTTTTCAGTCCTCCAGGGACCCGTGATGAGGAAGGGACTTGGGCTCCCTATAGCAGCGGTCATGTGATCAGGAAAAACCAGTTGAACCCTTCTGCAGCAGAGCTTGGCTCACACACACAGGTCATCAGTGATGCGTCTCACTAGCTTTGTCTCCAGATGTGTGTTAGGACAATAACAGAGTCCTGTTGGGAATTTCAGTCGTTTATCCCAGAAGTAACGCTCAGACACAAACATTCCCCTGCAGAGGCAGACAGTCCTGGAAGAGAGAACTCCTCCCAGTTGCATTAAAAGTCTAAATGATGTCACCCGTGGTAAGAGTTTACTCTGAGTTAGGCAGGTCGGTCCCTATCTCTGAGACGAGACTGGATGGATATCATCACCAGCACGTTCCTGCCATGCCTGAGAGAAGCTGCACGTGTTTCCACACTGAGGCCGGTGGTTGGGATTAAGGCTGCGGGCTGCTTTTGCACCTCTGACAACAGCTGCAGTGTGCATGGTGAGCTTCAAATAATGAGGATTAAAAGGGAAGGTGTAGAGTGGAGGACAGAAGAAGTTACTATTGATGTTCTTCGTGTTTGGTAATGAAGAGCCTGAACATCTCCTTTCAGACGGTTTCTCTGCTAAGTTGGCTGTTGGGTTTTGGAGTGATTGCATGTATGAAAGTTCTGCAACTACGCACAATAAACTGCCAATGGTTCCTCTGTAAATGATCAGGAACTGGACTGAAGTGGAGAAGCAGCCAAACCCAAACTCCTGAAGAACCTGGTTTCCCCGAAGGAGTATAAGAGGAGATGATGGATGACCTCAAACCAACGTAACGCCGTTATCCCACACCCACTGACTTTTCCAAGCGTTCCACAGCATCGTGGTCAGCAAACGGTCCCTTTGGAGCAAACATCAGATCGGTTTAGCTGGAAGAGGCGGGACTTCAGAGATTCAGCCATGAATCCCTCAGGAACAAAACAATTGTGCAGTTTTTACACCAGATCTTGCTGACATTGCACCACTTTTGCACATCATGTGGTCTATGATGAATACTTCTGACTCACATGTTTTACCATGATCTCCTCTTGGTCCTAGGGGGCCCACGAATCGTGTCTCTTCCTAGTCGGCTTGTACACATCCCAGCTTTTGGGTTGAGGAGCAGTCCTCTGATCATTTTAAACTTGTTGCACATTTTTCTGCCGTCTCCGTTAGAAAGACATAACCAGTAAGAGACAGTGTGGAGGTGGCTTTGGCAGCATGGCCGCGGACGCCTCACAGGTGAGTGGTGCCGTTTAAAGCAAGCTGCCGAGTCAGACCCAAACATCAGACAGTAACCGAGCGCTGCCGGACTCTGGACCAGCTCAGAGTGAAGGCCGCAGCTCAGCAGAAGCGGGGCTGTGTTTGTAACGGAGAGGGAGGCCATTTTTACTCATATGGAAACTGAATGTTCTTCTCTCCTACAGAAACAGTCGTATAAACTCGTATTTAGTCCTTATTTCACAATTAAGGTTTAGAACAGTTACGTTTGACTTTGCTCCTTCCTATAAAAACACACAACTTAAATCAGAATGCGTCCCAGCTGGGGTCCAAAGACGTTCCTGTCCATCAGGAGCCTCCTAGTGGGCTGAAGCAGTGAATGCTGGCAGGGTTAAAGGTCACCAGTGCATCCAGTGGCACTGCTGTACTCGGAGATCACACCAGTTCATGCACACCTCACCAGGAGAGCAACAGCTTTGGAGGTGACTGATGCAGGAACAAACCGGGGTAGACCCGTAAGAAAGACTCGTTCAAGCAGATCCTGTTAGTTCTCAGTTGGGTGGACTTTTATTTCACACTGAAGCCACAAACGTTAAAGAGGCGAGTTTGGGTTTAATCATTTATTTGAGCATGAACATACTAGTCTGCCACTGCTAAGATCACTGGAACGTAGGACGGTGGCCGTGAGGGATCAGCTGGACTCGGGACTTCTTCTCTGGAGGCTCAGAGGAGCTCTGAACATGTGGATAGACGGTGACTGGGCATGAAGGTGAAACCTTCAGTAGAACACGAATGTCCTTCTCTAGACCCTAACATAAAAGCGGAGTGTGCGACTCACTTCTTTAGTGGCGTCAGGTAAAAGTCCAACAGGAAAGCTGCACATGCACAACACACAGATAAAAGAGCAGCCTGGTCGGGGTGGAGCAGAGACCTAAAACCAGGACGAGCCACTAGCAGCAGCTCAGGAAGTGCACGTTACCCGTGGTTACGGCTCCTTCATGGTTAAATGTTTCATCTAAATCAGGGGATTTCATCCACAGGCTGTGTGTCTTCTAACAAGACCCCCGGGAGGTTCACACCTGCTTGGTTCAAGTAGTTTAACCAATCAGAGGAGAGGAGTAGGCTGGGGCAGGCAGGACAGTGCTTCCTGTAACAGACGACACGCAGGAGGAGTGTGTGCTGAAGCCTTTACTGGACGTTGGTGACAGCCTCATGGATGGACTGGGCCACGTAGTCCATGTTCTTGGAAGTCAGACCACACATGTTGATGCGACCGCTGGCCATCAGGTACACGTGCTTCTCTTTGATCAGGTACTCCACCTGTTTGGCTGCAGGACACAAGAGCACAGAGGAAGGAGTCACCTGAGGGTTTTACCTTCATCGTTTCTTCATTCTGCACTTCAGCTCAAGTCTCAGACGGTCACACAAGGTCAAGCAAGAGCTGGGCGACACAATGCTGTTTCACACGTCAGCAGACCCAGACCAGCAGCTAGCTGTCGCAGGGGAACCAGCTAGAGCTCCTCTGAGCTGCTCGCTGTGTCACACACTCACAGTTGAGGCCAGTGAAGCTGAACATCCCAATCTGCTGGGTGATGTGGTCCCAGGTTCCTGGGGTGCCCAGACCCACCAGCTTGGTCTTCAGCTGATCCCTCATCAACAGGACGCGGTCAGCCATGGTCTTCACGTTTTCCTTCCTACAGCCACAGAAACACAAAAACATCCCAACAGCGAGCGTCACCGAGAGACGTGGAGGTGTGTTGTACACGCGCGTGGCACGGCCACGGGTAGAACACCGCTGGAGTTGTGGGATGGAGACGAGGAGCATACCATTCTGCAAACAGCTCAGGGCTGTTGAGGGTCTTGCTGACGATCCGCGCTCCCTGAGATGGTGGGTTGGACCAGGTTGTCCTCACAATCTTCTCCATCTGGGACAGGGTGCGGCTCAGGTTGTCACCATCCCTGGCGATCACCGTCAGGTTCCCCACCCTCTCGTCTGACAACCACAGCAGGAAGTGTCAGCATGAGGGCCGTGACGCACACCCAGCCCCACACGCCCGCGGGTCTACTCACTGTACAGCCCGAAGTTTTTGGAGAAGGACTGAGCAACGAAGAGCTCGAAGCCCTCGGAGACAAAGTAGCGGATGGCCCAGGCGTCTCTGTCCAAGTCTCCAGATGCGAACCCCTGATAGGCCGAGTCAAAGAACGGAAACAGCTTCCTCCTCTGAAAAACAGACGTGGTGACTTTAGCTTCCAGGTCCACAAGACATCTCCCACGCAAACACAGCGTCCTGTTTTACCTTCATGACCTCTGCTATGGCCTTCCACTCCTCCTGGGTGGGGTCGGTGCCGGTGGGGTTGTGAGCACAGGCGTGGAGGACAAAGATGGAGTGTTCTGGAGCGTTCTGTTGAAAGACAGTCACCATTAAAACAACAAGATGTCCCAGGGTTCCCCCAGAAACCCAAGCCCAGGGTGGCCCGCCGTGTTGTCGGGGAGGATGACTAGTCTGGTGTCAGAAGCCACGTTTCTATCTACCAGGACAGTCACAGCTGAAGCTCGGAGAAGTTAGTCTGTATGATGTTTAGCAGCCAATAAACCCACCAATCATTGCTTCGTGCTCCATGCTAATGCCTGGCTCAAAGGCAAGGGACGAGCCTACAGCACGGAAAGCGTGGACGCTCCTAGCGCTGCCTCAGCTTTGCAGCAAAGTAACGACGTTGTTTTATGAAACAAGCTGCTAAATGTGATCCATCCTTCCTCGACGGTCGGGAGGAACCCGCAGCAGCCGCTCCGTCTGAGCGGGACGGTAACGCTAAAGCTGCTGCTGCTGTTGTGTTTGGTTCTAATCCTCCTGATGAGGAAACGTCACGTTTAGCGGCTGACGCTAACGAAAAAGCCTCCACCACTGCGGGTTTGGACGCCCACTGGTCCGTCCCACTAAAGTGTCCAGGCAGCACGTGTAACTCGAGTTCCTGCCTCGCCTCTCAGCGGTCTTTGGCATTCATTTATGATTATGAACCTTTTGTGAGTCGGGTTAGGGTCGGGGTCACTTCGTGATGCATCAATATCAATCCTAATCCGTGTGTTTGTTTCTGACCACGACCCAACTGAAGGAGCCTCTTGGATGAGAGGTAAAGCCTCTTCAAGGTAACCAGAAAAGTTTAGCCGTTTTCAATTAAATCTCTCAGGATGGTCGTGTCCAGGATGACTGAGAATGCAGCACCGATCCAGAAGGAATAACCGATGGTGGTTCCCAACCTGTTCTGGCTCGTGGACCCCTGAGCCGTTTTCTCGTAGCCCCTTACGTGCTGCCCATTCCCCAAAAGTAGAACGTGTTGTTTCCTGCCACTAGGGGGCAGTGCAAGCATACAACTCAGGGTGGTTTTACAGCACATCTAGTTCAAGATCAGATGATTTTACTGGTTTCTAATTCGCCGTCAGCATTGTCGTTTACGTTTATATTACACTACATATGGACGTCATAGTGTCTGTGTGAGCTTCTGTCTCTACAAGTTCTACATTTCCTCAATAAGGGGTGGTGCCGATGGGCTGTGGCATCTAGTGTACATATGCTGCTTCCCTATTTCTATATTTGGTTACTTCATTTGTCTTTTATTTATCCTGATACTGGGGCTGCATCTCCTTTGGTTGTACGTCTCACTTTGACAATAAAGGATATTCTGATTGTGGTCAGCTCGTCGTTAGCGTCTAGCCTCCTCTAACCGATATTAGAGTAAAACAAAAGGATGCTGTGGCTTCGTAGGAGTAAAAGGCTTCTGGAGAGCGTGAGACTGCTGATCTCACGGTTAAAATCCTACTTATGGGTCCTTCGAGGCTGTCTGAAGTTATCAGTGCCAGCGTGTGATGGCGAATTTCATCCGTAACGTCTCAGCCACTCACTTTGCCTTAGGGCACAAACCTGCCTACCCAACCCGCTCTTAGCCGTTATGGTGAATGTTCGAGTGCAGGGCCTGAGTAGATACCTCCAGGTCATGCAGGAGGCCGGCGTAGTCCAGGCCCCTGTTAGCAGCGTCCCAGTAGTGGTACGAGCGGATGTCTTTAAAGCCAGCATCGGTAAACACGCCGTTGTGGTTCTCTGCAGTAAGGAAAGAACACGCAGTGGGTGCAGGTGAATCAAACATCACTGGAAACTAGGAAAACTCAGATCTTTTGGATATTTTTGGTTTTTGATCTGCTGCAGCAGAGCCTCAGGCCTGACACTGACCCCACGTGGGTGCAGAGACATAGACGGGCGTGGCGGTGTTGTTGACACCGTTGTACCACCGCCGAAGGAAATCTGCTCCAATCCTGAGAGCTCCAGTCCCACCCAGAGCCTGGACGGCTCCAACCTGCAGTGGAGAGCAGAGACATGGGAGCAGGACCACACAGGAACCAGAACACTGGCGCCGTCTCAGAACCAGCACTGATACTTGTGTACAGCTGTGTCTGGGTGTGCCGCTCACCCTGTTCTCCTTTATGGCAGTGCTGTCGTCTCCCAGGGCGACCTTAGACGCAGCAGAGCGGAACTCCGGCAGGCCGAGGATGGGCAGGTATTCGTGATTCAGGCCATCATCCTGCACAATCAGGTGCTCCACCTTCTTCACCACAGGCAGCACCCAGGGCTGGCAATCATCCGTACGGTAAGCTGGAGGGGACACGAGCAGCAAGACACTTTTAGTTGCCAGCAAATGCACCGTCAACCTAAGCCCGCATGGTCAACATCTACGATGAAATCTGCAGTGAGGCGTCCCGGGCTTCCTCCTGCAGCTGGAAGCAAACCCCACCTGCAGAGGACAGTAAAAGCTCACGTTCACGCTCTTCTAAGTTCTCAGAGTGTTGTCACCAGTCTGGATTCAGGAGGTACCAAACCCCTGTGACCTCTGAAGAGCTCGTGCTACTTCGTGCTGGACTGGAGCATCCGGTTACCTGACCACGGGGGGAACAGACCTGGAGGGTCAGGCGCTTACGACTCCTGGCCTTGGAGCGCACTTCGGGACTCACATTACAACAAACATGGCTGAAGAAAGCCAGGCCAGGACGAGTGTGTGACCTGCTTCTGAGGCATGTCAGACACAGACAGGTCAACAAGCACGTGGTGCGTCTGAAATCTCACAGATGCTTTCCAACACAAACCTAAAAACCATCGCAGGTCTGGAGGCCAGCGCTTCCAGAGCGGGTTCATGTCCTGGGACTAGCCGGAGAGGTCAAACTAGCAGATGGACGAAGCAGAACCACACCTGCGTCAACCCACGCAGACACGACACCGCAGCTTCACTCACACCAGCTGCGGCGCGTTAGCAGCAGGGCTAGCTTGTAACGAAGGTCACAGCGGAGCGGAGCTAACGTCAGCTAGCATCACCACAGCCGGGCAGCTGACGTCCCTGCCCGGCTTACCTACCGCTCCGCTACCGCCTCTTACCTCCAACTCCCAGGTTCACCTTCACAGGGTGGCTGTCCTCCCGGAAGTCAGCAGTCAGTTTGAAGACGGCTACGGGCGGCGCCTGCGGGACCTCACCGAACACCGACATGGCTCAGGCCAAAGCAGGTTATCCCGTTTGGGAGCACAAGGAGACGGGTGACAGGAGCTCCAGCGACGGGCGGAGTGAAACAAGCCGGGTTCACCTTCACCTGGTTCCGGACCACTGATAGCCCCGCCCCTAGCACGCCCACCTACTTCCGGGTCATGGGTCCCTTCGTGTAATTCGGTCAGAAATCAGAAATAAGTAACTACCAGAAAAACAATAACTTTTCAGTGAGGAAAAGCTTTCAAGCCTTTATTTTAGCGCCAATGTTCGGAGTAAAAACAAGAAAATAAGATGCGGAAGTGGCCGTATTATCTCTATGGTTCCCGTTGCATCCGAAAATGTCCCTGTGGGACCGGAACGAGAACACTGGACCTCCCTTTCATCCATGCGTTTGCTGCGTAGAGGAAAAGTCGAACCTATTAGGGAGTACAGCCTGTGTGTGTGTGTGTGTGTGTGTGTGTGTGTGTGTGTGTGTGTGTGTGTGTGTGTGTGTGTGTGTGTGTGTGTGTGTGTGTGTGTGTGTGTGTGTGTGTGTGTGTGTTTGTGTGTGAGAGAGAGAGAGAGAGAGAGAGAGAGAGCTTTAGGGCATACAAGGCAACTTAGTTTACTGGTAAATTTTATATTTTACTTTAATTTTTTTTAACTTAAGGTTTCTCTATTGGAGCGTCTAATAGAGAGTGTGAGGGACCACAGATCTTCCCTCCAAAGATGTGTAGGAGATGGGGGGAGCTCCAAGCCAGAGATCCAGGTGCTGCCCCAGAACACAGGAACCCCAAGGAGACTGCAACCAGAAAGGCCCCCGCCCCCCTCGAGAGGCACAGAGGATTTCCCCCGGGGGGCCACAACCAGCAGCCGGCAGAGTCCCGGGAGATATCAGCGGCAAGCCCACAGGCCCGCCCGCAGCCTCCCACCCCCTAGCCGGCCAAGCCCGGGACCCAGCAACCTGGGACTCAGGGGCGACCACCCCCATCGGGAACCCAGCAGAGCCCAGGGACTCAGACCCCACCAGGCAGCCACCGGGATTGATCAGGCAGACGCCAAAAATCTTAAACCCCCCTGATCCGGGAGCCACGAACACTCAGGCAGACCAAGGCACCGCACTCCACACCAGGTGTGGCAGGGGGAGGGGAGACGAAGATCTATATCATCAAAAGAAGTCCCGGGAGAAGGGAGGAGTCAAAGGCCCCACCTGACATATACAGTCATACACAAACACAGTCACACGCTCCCTCCCTCATGCTCACACATACACATACAACCAAAGACTTACAAAAATGCACGCCGGACACCCACTCGTGCTCCCCATACACACCCTATTCACTCTGGTCCCGGTACTGCTGCACATGGGGTACAACCATCACCGGTTCCAAGAGTTTGACCCTTTCTGCTGGGGTGCTGATGAGCAGGCTCCCCCGCCCAACGCTGAGCACAGCAACCCACCACCCCAGACCCCAACCAGACGGCCAGATCTCCCTCCTAGCCTCCAGCCCCAGGAAGCCAAGCGACAACAGAGGTGTGCTAAGACCCCTAGTCTCCCTCCGCCTGCTCCATTATAGTATTGTGTGCTGATGAGGTGTATTCCATGGCTGTGGTTAGCGGTCAGTGCGGGCATTGTCTGGCCTATGCCAGCTGATGCCACCGCACCACCCCACTTGCACCCACAGCCCTTGGTGTCTAAGTGCGGTTTAAAATTGAAAGTGGGCACTGGCACTCGGGATGAGGCTGAGAAATCCCCCTGCCAAGTGCCGTTGAATATGCTCACTCCCAAGGCCCTAAATGTGTGTTTGTGTGGAATGTCGTCAGTGGAAGTGTTTAAGGTGCAAATAAAATTGGGGGCAGGTTGCCACAGGAATGCGGAAATGGGGTCCATACCCGCACTCCCTGACTTGTCCACCCCCCAAGGTCCGATGTGCATGTTTGAAGGGCCCGCGAGGGGGCATGTCTATGCAAAAGGTTGCTAAGCTATGCTGGAGCAGTTCCTTGTAAGGCCTTGTATGCCAGTACCAAGACCTTAAATTTTGCCCTGTATTGCACAGGCAGCCAATGAAGGTATGCCAGCACAGGGGTGATATGTTCCCTGCGCCTAGTGCCTGTCATGAACCTAGCAGCTGAGTTTTGTACTAACTGCAAGCATGCCACCGCACCCTGACTAAGGTCGGCATACAGTGCATTGCAGTAGTCGAGCCTTGAAAGAACAAAGCATGTGTGACAGTCTCTAGATGTACTCTGGACAGCAGGGGCTTAATTCTGGCTAGTCGGCGTAAGTTAAAAAACACGATCGCACAACCTGGTTGATTTGTGCATCGAATTTAAGGGCTGAGTCCAGTTGCACTCCCAAAATTCGGATGGTGGTCTTCATGTTGGATGCTAAAGGGCCCAGATTCACAGCATCGCATGGGCATGTAGACATGCCAGGGCTAAGTACAGTTACTTCAGTCTTAGCGTCATTCAGATGTAAAAAGTTTGTAGCCATCCAGGAGCGCACATCCTCTAAGGCATCTACAAGCTTTGATAGTGACCCATCGACCCCCCGCTGAAGGGGGAGGTAGATCTGACAGTCGTCAGCATAAAAATGAAAACGCATGCCGAACCGCCAAAGAAGATTCCCCAATGGTAGTAAGCAGATGGCAAAAAGAAGCGTTCCCAGTACAGACCCCTGTGGCACACCCCACTTGAGCCCCGCCCAGGTCGAGGAGGTTTCACCTACACTGACACAAAAACTCCTGTCGGATAAGTAGGAGTGTAGCCGTTGTAGGGCTGCACTGGTAATTCCCGCCCAATGTTGTAGCCGATCCAAATCAACTCAACAGGTGTTCAATTCAAGTTTCAATTCAAGTTTATTTATATAGCGCCAAATCACGACATGAGTCGTCTCAAGGCACTTCACATAATAAACATTCCAATTCACAGTTCATTAAGCCAATCAGAAATAATGTTTCCTATATAAGGAACCCAGCAAATTGCATCAAGTCACTGACTAGTGTCAGTGACTATACAGCAATCCTCATACTAAGCAAGCATGCAGCGACAGTGGAGAGGAAAACTCCCTTTTAACAGGAAGAAACCTCCAGAGAATCCTGGCTCAGTATAAGCAGCCATCCTCCACGACTCACTGGGGATCGAGAAGACAGAGCAGGCAGACACACACACGAGCAGGCAGACACACACACACACACACACACACACACACACACACACATACACACACACACACAAAGATAAGTAATGTGTCTATAGTTATATTGTGATGTCTTAGTAAATATTGTATTTGGTGAAAGATAAACTTTATTGTATTTATCCTAGTGGATAATTAAACGGATAAACTAGTAGTAGCACATCAAAAGTCAATGAAAACAAAAAGTTATTATCAGGAGAGAGAGAATGTATTAGTGGTTAGCAGCAGTGTGCTAGTCGATGGCCCCCTCCATGAGGCCACCACAGCTCAGCAGAACGTCATTGTAGCTTCTTCTGGGGAGAAAAACACTTACAGAGAAAATAAAGTTAACAGCTGAAATTGCACAAAATAGTACAGTTAAAGAGCAGACTGTAGAAGAAAGCAGTAGTGTGAAAAGTGGTCAGTGTGTCCTCCAGCAGTCTAAGCCTATAGCAGCATAACTACAGAGATAACTCTGGATAATCTATCCTATTTAGATGGAGGCATGTTGGAGGCAGGGCAAGGGAGAGCCGTCTTTACCGACTGTACACTCCACCTCCCTGTAATCCCCCACTTGTCCAGATTTAGGCTAACATCAGATTTTAACCATAGGCCCTATCAAATAAAAATGTTTTAAGCCTATTCTTAAAAGTAGACAAGGTGTCTGCCTCACGGACTAAAGCTGGGAGCTGGTTCCACAGGAGAGGAGCCTGATAACTAAAAGATCTGCCTCCCATCCTAAGTTGAGATATTCTTGGAACCACCAGTAGACCTGCAGTCTGAGAGCGAAGTGCTCGGTTAGGAACGTATGGAACAATCAGATCACTGATGTATGATGGACCTTGATTATTAAGAGCTTTATATGTGAGAAGAAGGATCTTAAAATCTATTCTGAATTTAACAGGTAGCCAATGTAGGGAAGCTAAGACAGGAGAGATATGATCTCTCTTTTTAATTCTCATCAGAACTCTAGCTGCAGCATTTTGGACAAGCTGAAGACTTTTAACTACATTCTGTGGACTTCCTGAGAGTAATGGATTACAGTAATCCAGTCTTGATGTAATAAATGCATGAACTAGATTTCAGCATCACTCCTGGAAAGGATGCTTCTAATCTTAGCAATATTCCGAAGGTGGAAAAAGGAAATCCTACAAACTTGTGAAACCTGGGATTTGAATGACATGTCCTGGTCAAAGATAACACCAAGGTTCCTTACTTTGTTCTCGGAGATTAATGTAATGCCATTAAGGTCAGGCGATTGGCTAAGCAATTTCCTTTTCTGGATTTCTGGTCCAAAGATGAGAACTTCCGTCTTGTCTTGATTTAAAAGCAAGAAGTTAAGAGTCATCCAATTTTTTATGTCCTCAAGACAAGCCTGTAATCTACCCAACCGATTAGGTTCATCAGGGTTAATGGATAAATATAACTGAGTATCGTCAGCATAACAGTGGAAGTTTATCCCATGCTGTCTAATGATTTTACCAATTGGGAGCATATATATAGTAAAAAGAATTGGTCCAAGCACTGAACCCTGTGGTACTCCGCAAGTAACCCTGGAGTATGAAGAAGATTTGTCATGTACATTTACAAAATGAAATCTGTCAGACAGGTAGGATTTAAACCAGCCTAACGCTGTTCCTTTGATCCCTACAACATAAGTGGAGCTGTTATTTCAAAAGGAAAATCATTCACTTTGTGGCAAGTGAGAGTTGGTAATATAAATAACCTAAGGACAAAAAGATTGCAACAACGCCACCCTGGGTGTCCTCATGGAAAACAGGTCAGGAACCACTGGACCAGAGAGTACAGTAGGCCTTATGGGTTCTGAACAACACGTCCATTATAACGAACACAGAGAAGGTGCTGCATCTCAGGGGGCTTTTCTGTATTTAGACTTTGGTTTTACTGGAGTGTCGATATTTGGTTGTGTCAGTCAACACTGCGTCGCCTACAGGTTGTGCAGAACAGCGCAGCCAGGTTCCTGACTGGGACCAGGAAACGGGACCACATCAGTCCGGTTCTGGCTTCCCTGCACTGGCTTCCGGTTTGCTATCGTGCACAATTCAGACTCCTCGTCTTTGTTTTTAATTTCTTCCAGGGTGGTGCTCCCCCCTATCTGGCCACACCTGAACAGACACTCCCCACCACGGGCTCCTCTGACCAAGGCCTGCTCGTTGTCCCTCGTTCTAGGTGTCGTACTCGCGGGGACCGGGCTTTCTCAGTCCTAGCACCGTCACTATGGAACCAGTTGCCACCCTCAGTTAGGCTGTCCCCATCTCTGCCAGTCTTTTAAGAGCCGCCTAAAAACACACCTCCTCCGCTTGGCGTTTCCTGAATGTATATGAGTTTCACCTTTTTTGTAATTTGTAATCTGTAATTTGAATTGCTTTTATTTTCTGATTTATTCACTTTATTTAACTTTGTACTGTACCATGTTCAGCGCCTTGGGCTTCCTGACAGGGTTGCGGAAGGCGCTTTATAAATAAAGCTTGGATTTGATTTGATTTGGATATTTGTGATCATTTATGTGATTCACAAGCTTAATTTTCACCTGTAAAGTCACTGAGTGGCCAAAAGGGGGCAACATTTGTCCAATAGAAGAAGAAACCACGTTGCAGTGGTCCTGCTAAAGGAGCGCCCACCTGGTTTTAAGTGACCTTCTTTTCCACTGAACAGGCCTACTGGAACCTGTCTGTCACACTGGGCCGAAGACCTTTAACATGGAGCAGTTTTTCATAGTAATGTGTGTGTGTGTGTGTGTGTGTGTGTGTGTGTGTGTGTGTGTGTGTGTGTGTGTGTGTGTGTGTGTGTGTGTGTGTGTGTGTGTGTGTGTGTGTGTGTGTGTGTTGCCCTGTGATGGACTGACAGTCTGTCCAGGGTGCCCTGCCTGTTTGCCCGATGACTCCTGGAGAAAAGCCCCAGCCCCCCACGACCCTGCATGGAGAAGCAGGTTCAGGATGGATGAAATTACCAATCACTACTTTTCTGGTGAGAAAATCCAACTACAAAAATATTCACCGACGCGTTTTTCACGTAGGTCAGTTCTGCTGTGATAAAAGTGCTCTCTCTATTCCTTCTGTGACCTCCACAATGCTACGTCCTTTTAAATGACGTTCCTGAAATAACAACAACCTGTAATCAGATCACAGTTGTGTGTGAAAACTAATTGGTCCTTTAAATAAATCTAGGTGTGACGATAAATAATACTAATAAATAGAATAATTCAGTATTAATTTGGCATGTTGGTGTTCAGGATGATTGAGTGTAGAACAAGAACATCATAAAATAAAATAAACTGGAAACATGAGAAATAAACGGGTTCTGAGCCAACCTGCATCGGGGTTCCCTGCCCCGTGGGAACTAACCAGGGACCTCACATGGAGGGGCTTCATCACAGAGTGTGTTTGTTTTTCTCACACTACTGCACAAACACACACACACACACACACATGTACACACACACATGTACACACACAAAAGTACACACACACACATGTACGCACATGTACACACAGACCCAGACACACACACACACACACACATATACACACACACACATGTACAGCCACATGTACACACACACATGTACACACACACATACACATGTATACACACACATACATATGTACACACACACACATACACATGTACACACACACATGTACACGCACATATACACACACACATTTACACACACACAGACCCAGACACACCCACATGTACACACACAAGTACACATACACATACACACACATGTACACACACACATGTACACACACACAAGTACACACACACACATGTACGCACATGTACACACAGACCCAGACACACACACACACACACACACATATACACACACACACATGTACAGCCACATGTACACACACACATGTACACACACACATACACATGTATACACACACATACATATGTACACACACACACATACACATGTACACACACACATGTACACGCACATATACACACACACATTTACACACACACAGACCCAGACACACCCACATGTACACACACAAGTACACATACACATACACACACATGTACACACACATGTACACACACAAGTACACACGCACACACACACATGTACACACACAAGTAAACACACACATGTACACACGCACATACACACACATGTACACCCACATGTACACACACACATGTACACCCACATGTACACACACACATGTACACGCACACATACACACACACACACACACATTTACACACACACAGACCCAGACACACACACACACACACACACACACACATGTACACACACACACACATGTACACACACACACACATGTACACACACACATGTACACGCACACATACACACACACACACACACATTTACACACACACAGACCCAGACACACACACACACACACACACACACACACACACATGTACACACACACATGTACACGCACACATACACACACACACACACACATTTACACACACACAGACCCAGACACACACACACACACACACACACACACACACACATGTACACACACACACACATGTACACACACACACACATGTACACACACACACACACGTTTAAATTCTAACGTCTGTAAAATTACTTGAAAGAAATAAACAAAAAAATTGTGACATCAACCCTCTCAGACTCAAAGTAAGTTCTGATAAAGGGACGAACAACTGAGTCCTTCAGGGGAACTTCTGAGTTAAAAAAGCTCATGAAACACGTGTGTGGAGTAACCAGGTGGGTAGTTCTACCGCCCGCCTCCAGAGGGTTAACCACTGTTCCTACTGAATTAGATATTTACCATAAACCTTCACCTCCTGTTGTTAATGACACCCTGGTGTGTGTGTGTGTGTGTGTGTCTGTGTGTGTGTGTGTGTGTCTGTGTGTGTGTGTGTGTGTGTGTGTGTGTGTGTGTGTGTGTGTGTGTGCCTCACCTCATCAGATGAAAACACTACAATAGAAGAGATCATTGGTCCCAGGCCAGCTCTAAACACTCCTGGTGTCTGAATCTCACCTGTTCTTTCCTGCCTTTGACTGAAATAGTTTGACTTTATTGTGATGTGTATCACTTCTTATCCTTGTTTTGTATATTTACACATTGTTGTTGTTGTTTATTAGTGCTTTATAAATAAACTGGGTTTGGTTTAGGAATCATCCAATAACGTTCTTCTGAACCCTAAAAGAGGTTTTGACTTGTTTGTGGTCGTTGGTCTGCAGCAGAACTGGAGCCGCGACCCCAAACGTCCATCATGTTGACTAATTGACTCAGACAGTTACAAGCAGGAGCATTAGCCCCTGGGCTCTTTGAAATCCAACACTGTTGATGGTTCACAAAGACAATCTGGAGACGGAGAGGGAGACGTGGAGACCTCATCATTTCCCGCCGTGACAGAGGGGTGGAGGACGGCTACAGACAGTTGAGGTTCTACAGAGGCAAGCAGACGTGCCCTGACCAGAAGACCCTGCAGAGCTGGACATGGGACCAGTTCATCTAACACCAGGAGATAGGACACACCCCATTCAGTAAAACAAAAATAGGTTTCTTTGAGAAGCTAATGTAAAAATTTCAGTCTTCTTCTTCTATTATTGTTGTTGTTGTTGTTGTTGTTAATGTTACAAAGACTGTTGCTCTCACTCCACTCTGCCAGAGACCTAAATACCAAATATGAAAGTGATTTCTCCTAAAGTTGGATGAAAAAGATCAAAGTTTGTTATTTCATCCCAAATATTCTAGAGGAGATGACGAGTCTCGTAAATCTCCGTGGTGATCTCCTCCTGGGCCGGCTGGACGACGCCTCCCATTGACAGGTAATGGAGTGTGGTTGGAGTGCTCCCATTTCCCCTGCTGTCACACCTGAGTGCACCACTACTTGTCAGCAGAATAATTTACACAGCGAGGGTTGGATCAGGTCCTGAGTGGGGTGCGGCCAGGCCTTGGTTGTGTGTGTGTGTGCGCGCATGCACCTGCATCGACCATAAACCTGAAAATAATATGGTGTTAGCGCAGGTGTGTTGTTCTGAATTAACCATAATCTATACAATCAAAAACAAATGTGAACTGTGTGTGTGTGTGTGTGTGTGTGTGTGTGTGTGTGTGTGTGTGTGTGTGTGTGTGTGTGTGTGTGTGTGTGTGTGTGCAGCTCGGTGAGAAGGAAGCCGTTCAAGACCACTGATGATCTCCCTCTCAAAAGGATCAGAAGAACGGTGAGCAGAAATCCCAGAACTGCACAGGAGAACTCCGTGAGTGACCTGCAGAGAGCTGGGACCAAAGTTACAAAGACTACTATCAGTACTCCGATCCAGACGTGTGCAGGCATGTCTGAAGTTTGCCAGAGAGCATCTGGATGATCCAGAAGATCATTGGGAGAATGTCATATGGTCAGATGAAACCAAATAGAACGTTCTGGTAGAAACTCTACTCGTTGTGTTCGGAGAAAGAATGCTGAGCTGCATCCAAAGACCACCATACCTACTGTAAGGCATGGGGGTGGAAACATCATGCTTTGGGGCTGTTTTCCTGCAAAGGAACCTGGGATCTGTGAAAGGAAACAATAAATGGGACAGTTTGTCGTCAGATGTTTGTCTGGATTTTTTCACATTTAAACCTCTTGGGAGGACAACTGGAGGCTGACGAAACCATGTTCGGCCCACTGTGAGTGGATGCCGTTGGCTCTTGTTTGTGGAAAGAGAAACGTCACGAAATGGTTAAAGGAACCAAGGTTTTAAAGGTGTGGTTCACTGAAAAACCTTGTTTAATGATTGTTTCCAATTCTACTGAGTCACTCTGAGTGTTTCATGCAGGCTAAACAAGAAAATAGTCTCCTACACCTATCTCCTGCTTTAACTTTTGATAGAAAACAGACGGTGAAACTCTAGGATAGAAAATCCTGACAGATCTGCATCACCCTGTCACTAACATTCATGGACTCACCCATCTGGACTCACGACGCTGAAGGCCGTTGTTGGTTTAGTGTCCAGGAAACAGCAGAGAACGTCTCAGCTAGTAGAAGCTAACCGTTAGCATTAGCAACTCACACACACACACACCTGTTACATACTTTCACAAACTGGCGATGAGCCACCACTGCCATGGGTCCGCTGACAGAAGCGAGGCTGTCTGTCTCTCTGACCACCACCAGATGTTGAGGCGGGTCAAGTGTCTTGCCCAAGGACAGAGCCTGGGTTGGAACTGGCAACCCACAAGTTATAACTACTTACCCCTGAGGCACCATTAGCCACAGAGTAGAGGCTGTCAGTCAACAGACTCCTCCCAATTTGACCCCTGACCCTGAGGGCCAGCTTGGCCCTCTCCTCCTGGCCCTCATGGGCCTGGTTCCTGTTTGTTGATGTTGGAGCAACACCAATCACTTCCTGTCAGAGATCAGCTAGACTCAACACAGACAGGTGCGTGCGTGTGTGTGTGTGTGTGTGTGTGGATCTGGGAAGGATCTGGAGAGTGATGATGGAGAAGCAAGACAGAACATCTTCAGAAGCTCCTGTAAGACAAGTATAATAGTAAAACAACAACAACAACAACAACAACAACAACAACCAGTAGTAAATACTGAAAGTGGACGAGCTTCAGAAGAAGGGAGTTTTGGACAGAAAGAGCACCGATGTTCCAGCTGGACTCATCCCGGCAAATCTGGGATGAATTAGTGCTGCCTCACCCTCCTCTTCTTTCATTGGGTCACTGGAGTTTAAATTAAGTGGATGAGAAACCCATGGGGGGGGGGGGGGGGGGGCTCTGCATAAATGAGAGTAAAGCTGAATTTTAAACGCGTGAAAACTGTCACAAAGTGGCGTTAAAAACGGCGTTTTATGTCACAGAGCGGCGAAAAAAGCAGCGTTCAATGTCCGTACCAAACGCCGTTTTTTACGCCACCCACACAGGGAACACATCTGGGATTAGGGTGACGTAAAAAACGGCGTTCAATGTCTGGAAAAAAACGTCATTTTTTCTGGCGTTCTACAGGACCGTTAAAAACGGCTCTGGCTGGCATCAAATACGGCGTTCTGGGAGAATTTTCGCCGTATTTTACGACGTCTTGACACATCAAACAGCGTTTTTTTCACCATCTCTTAACTAGACGGGTTAGGAAAGTGGCGTATTTTGGCCATAATGGCTTGCCACAGTTTCTCACCAGTATCAGCTGATGGAGGGCTAGTTTCGTTGCCCCTTTCGTGTCAGCGGACACGGTAGCGTCAGGGAGGGGGGCGGGGCTTATAAAGCGCTGGGGGAAACCCTGAATCCATACTAAACCAGCAATTAGCTGAAAAACAACATTTGAAGAAAACTGGTGATTTTAAGCATTTTTAAATCACGGGTCTAATGGGCCATTCCCATGTGTACCGGGTCGGCCCGGGCCGGGTAGCGTAGGTTGTTTACATATCTGGGTGGCCTGGTATTTTTCCGGGCCAACCAAGGCTCATTCTCAGCCCTCTTCTCGAGGGGGTCTGCTTCAGGCCGACCAGGGCCAACACACCCACTGCTGACAGCAATTTCACACCTTCCATTAGAGCAAGCCTCTGATTGGTGGGTAGAATCAGCCCACATGGGCTTAAGGCAAGGATGTGTGGAATCAACCGGGCCAGACTGGGGCCGACTGGGGCTACCCGGCCCGGGCCGACCCGGTACAGATGGGAATGGCCCATAAATGGACCCGCCAGCACCACAGGTGCAAACAGCTTTCTAACACAATACAAGGGTTAAGAATCAGACCATGTGATTTTCTGGATTTTATCTTCATTTTGTCTCTCATAGGTGAAGAAAACCTCTCTCATCTATTCAGGTGGGACAACATGAACAATGAAATACTTTTTGCCCCATGGTCTGTACAGATGTCATTCAGAAGGAGGACACACCTAGGTGGTTGCAGCTCCAGGTCCGTTCTTCTGGATTTCTGGCTCGCCCATTCCCTTCCCGTCTCCTATAAAACCCACGTTATAACTCTGTGAAGGTTTACTTTGTGCTTCTACGATTTATGGCTGTAATTCAGAAGCAGTAAAGACAAAAGATGACTTTGAAAAGGTTTTGCTCATAGAAACTTGTTTGGTGTGAGAAGAGGATGCGGGTAAGCGCTCCTGCCGGTCCATCTCCTCCGGATTCAGCCTCCAACACAGAACTGTAAAAGCAGGACAAACGTGGGAATTAACTGTCATCATTAAAATAACCATGTTTTAGTCATTTATTCATGATCTTTTTATGTACTATTGTAACATTTGGTCATGTTTCCTGAGCTAAAAACGTTAAACGGCACAAGTTTCAGCTGAAGTGATCAATAAGTCATAAAAGGAGCACTAAAGCGCTGCCAGCTTTCAGAAGCCCGTTGGAGGGTCTGTGGGAGCGGCTGGAGCTCCTCATTCTTCCACCACGGGCTTGTTGTCAGTGAAATATTTGAGGGGAACTTTCCCACAGAGACTTATGCAATCAGAAAGAACGTCTGTCTGGAGATCAGACCAGCAGCCTCAGCATGGTGGTGTTGGCAGGGTCTCAGAGGGGCTGGGGAAGCTACCGGCTCACCTTCTGTGCAGCCAGACGAGTCAAATCAAACAGCATAAATTTCACCGTTTATTTTATTCATTCAAGGTCAAATGTTTATGTTCACCTTCTGTTGTATTTGATGAACTCTCCTTTCACCAAACCGGTGCTCGGCTGCAGCCTTTCTTGTGTCTGACATCATTCTGGCTCCCAAGCGACTCTTTCTGGTCGAACTGGTTGTTTCATTTACTTTGACTGTTTTCTGCCTTTTACATCTAGTCCCTTTCATCAGGAGTAATAATAATAATATTATTAACCCTTTGATGCAAGAATTATGAAATCTTCAACCGTGACTTTTTAAAAAAAATTATTTTGTCTTTAGGTGTGAATGAAACAAATTTCAACAAATATTTTTTGTTAAATTTTATAATTTACAAATAATTTATTACATGTCCACCTTGGTGGACAGCGTGCATTCTGAGCATGAATGTGTCGGCTTGACTTACTGAAGTCCAAATGGAGGGGCTCACATGCAATAAAGTCTTCAACAGCTGTGCTTAGTAGTAAAAACAAATAAATAACAATTTTGAGTACCTGTCCACTGTAGTGACCATTATAAGGGTTAATGATGTAACAACAACAATAATAATAATAATAATAATATAATATTTATAATAATAAAATAAGCATCATAATACTATAATTATAATAATTTAACAATAATTATAACATAATAATAATATTGTAAAAATATTATTTTAATAGAATAATTTATTATATTATATTATTATTACAGTGATAATGACATAACAATAATCCTATAGCATAATAATAATAATGTTATTATTATTGAAACAATAATATTATTATAATTACAATTATTATTACAGTTATACAATTATTATTACAATAATATAATAATAATAATAATAATACCGCAATAATAATAATATTTTATTGAAAAATAATAATAATCATTATTGTTATTATATAATTATTTTTATTATAATAGCATGTCCCAACCCTGAATAGTGAAGGAAAATGGATGGATCATAGAAATAAAACTTCTGCCTTTTTTCATCATTTCACTGCGTACACAAAGTAAAGGAAAAGTCAGAAGCGTCACACTTGACTTATGATATTTATGTATAAATACGTTGGTATAGAAGTGTGTGAATGACGATAAAAGGCCACTTTACCCTGAACCATGAGGCTCAGACAGACTTTTACACAAGGCTGGTTTTTCCAGGACCCGGTGGCCTCAAACCTACGTTTTTTATTGTGAAGTTTATCGTCTCCTAAACATCGCTGGGAAAAGCACGAGTTGTCCGAAAGTCATGGTGTTCCCGGCCCAAAGCTCTTGGAGCGTTTTATTTACAGCGTTGGCGTGTGATGGAGAAAGCGTGCGTTCCAACCCAATAACAGGTTGTCAGTTTGACGCTGACACCACACGGGGAGAGAGCAACAGCCCGACTCCATCTCTCTGGAACATCGTTTACATCCTGGAAGGTCACAAGGCCATATCGGAACACACACACACACACACACACACACACACACACACACTTACAGTACAGGCAAATCAACATAGTTGAGAAAAAACAACTGGTTTTGTGTTTTTTCCATTGAATTATCAGCATGTTGATTCTGAGAGCTTAGTTTTCTTATTGAAAGATAAACATTTACAATATGAAGTATTCCTCTACAAGACTCTGAGAGGGGACATCGGTCATCATCATCGTTGGCCTCAGCTCAGAGTTTTGTGTATTTCAGCCTGCCACAGTGAGGATGCATGGGACTTTTAAAGCCCCCCAGCTCAATAAATCAAACACAACTCAGCTCTATAGATAGATCAGTGTAAACGTACAGTCATTACAACACACACACACACACACACACACACACACACACACACACACACACACACACACACACACACACACACACACACACACACAACAGGACAACTTCCTTTCACATGAGTTATCGTCCCTCCACAATAGCACCAATAATAGTTTCCCATCCCTGCATTGGTGCAGGCTGTGGCCCCTCCCTGACCTTTGGGTCCTGGTTACGGGGGCGCAGCACAACACTTCTGGTTTCATTCACATCAACGAGGCGCTTAGCAGACAGCTCTAGAGAGGGTTGAGACTGGACCGGACACCATCTGCCCAGCGGAGATGCTGCAGGACGCCTCATCATGTTTACAGAGACAGGGAAGGGTTTCTGTGTGAAGGGAAACACCACAAGGCCCCAGCTGACGGAGCAGAAGTGAGCTGCTGTCTGAAGCTGCTCCAGACTTGGGTCCAGCCTTTGGAAGCAAGTCTTCACGCTGCTCTACCTTAATGACTTTTAGCTCTAAAACGATCCCCACCCCCAGAATTCATCTACAACTAATAGATGAGCCAAAGCTTTACTGACACAGCGGCTGTCCGGATTATTTCTGTTATCTGACGGCACCATCTAGGCATTGCTTCATTTTCATGTTTAAAGACGTCATCACCCGTTGCTACTGTGGATATCTACATCATATTAGAGTTTTTTAGGTCATAAAAGTCATTTGTATTGGAAGAATAAATTAAAAGTGCTTTTTTGTAAAGAACGTTTTCTCACAAGAGCACACGCGATATTTCGACTGTGCCGGACGTGACACTTGGAATCATAGGATGATGAAGGAAGATCCTGCTTTTCTCGCCTCTGATTGGTTGAAGGGCTCTGCTACGATTGGCTATTTCATTTAGCGGCAAACTGTCTTCCCATGCTAACTGTTCTCCTGCCACCGCCGCCAGCAGAGAGCTGACTTGGGGAGTTTGTAAAGAAAATGTGAACTTAGCGCTGGAAAAGTGGTTCTTAACCTTGTTGGAGGCACCGAACCCCACCAAAAATAAAATATGATTTTTTTTACTGGTGCACGAACTTAATTGTGCATTAATATCACCTTGTTCAAATACCAAAACCAACACAGTGCATGAACTCAAAACAACTTACCTCAGTGTGACTTCTGCTGTTGCCTTTGAGAGACCAGTTCAGACATGCGTGGCTTCACCTTGGAAAGTGCCAGTCTCGTGTCATTTTCACAGCAAAGTCTGTTCCTTTTCTTAGTTTTTATGTCCAGCATCCTCGAAAACGATTGCTCACAAAGACATGTTGTAACAAATGGTACAACAAAATCCAGGGCTTTCTTAGCAACAACTGGATACTTTTCCATTTGTTGACACCAAAACGTTGAGAGCGTTGTTGTTCTGAAGAGTTGCTGTTGAACCTGGCTCTGCTGAAGTTCAATGATTTCGTCGAGGTGTTCATCATTGACATCTGCTGTCTCAATAGCAAACGTGAACGGCTGTCTCACCCATGCTGGATATGATGCTCTTGTTGGGAAGTATCCATCGAGAGACTTCACAAGCTCATCTAAGTGCGTGGCAATTGTTTGCTTCAGTTCCATGGGTACAGATATGTCTCCAAGTCCACACACATCTTCGATCTTACTTACAGTCGTCCAGAAGGGGGAAGTTTGCGAAGTTGTTGCTCTCTGCTCGTCGTTTCCATAACGGTAACTTTTTTTGAAAAGCCTTCAGGTTTTCTTCTGCTTCCATTATGTTAACTCCACCACCCTGCATCTGCTGATTAAGATGATTGAGAGCTGCGAATATATCAGCCATGTATGCTAAAATGAGAATGAACTCAGAATCTTTGAAGCAATCTGCATGACAATGTTGGTGCTCTTGCAAAGACTGGGCTAATTCCACACGCATGGCAAAAACACGATTCGGCGCCTGTCCCCGGGATAACCACCGAACATTCGAATGGTAAAGAAGTACCTCGAATTCAGAGCCCATTTCTTTACACAGCTCACTGAAGATGCGGTGCCTCAGAGCACTATTGCGCACATAGTTCACACATTCCACTACAATTTTTAATACTTCTGCCATTTTGGGCGGCAAGGTTTTTGTTGCCAACGCATGCCTGTGCAGAATGCAATGTGTAACAATGATGTGCGGTGCGTCGGCTTTTACTAGCGCGCCAAAACCAGACTTTCTTCCCAGCATCACTGGAGCTCCGTCCGTACAAACTGCAGAAACCATATCCCATGAAAGGTTGTTGTCTCTGAAGAAGTCATCCACAAGCTTCTTCACATCGGCTGCCTTAGTTGTTGTTGTAAGAGGCTTATAAAATAAAAACTCTTCTTTTATCATGTCGTCTTTCACAGAGCGCACAAAAACGGCAAGCTGGCTTAGACTGGAAACGTCGGGGGTCTCGTCGAGTTGAAGGCTGAATTTTGCCGGGCTTGAAATCAGATCCGCGACTACTTGAGCCACGATGTCTTTACTCATGCACTCTAGTCTGTCGCTGATGGTGTCATTTGAAAGAGGAATTTGGGATAATTTACCTTCAGCCGCTGTTCCGAGTATCAGATTCGCCATCTTTAACGCAGCTGGTTTTACGAGTGTTTCGCCAATGGTGTGCGGTTTGCCCTGCTTTGCGATCAGATAAGCAACTTCGTACGATGCTGTGAGGATCGGTTTGTTGATGGGTACAAATCCAAGAGCAGGCAGAGTGGCCTTTTCGTCCAATCTGGCTCTCTTCACCTTGAATTCAGCAAGCATTGTGTTCTTGTGTACCCATCTCCATGCAGCTTCAAGAAGTGTTCCTTCAGTTTTGCAGGTGCGAGACTAGAGTTGCTCAGCTTGGCATTGCAGATGGGACGCTGACTCCCGTCACGTTCCGTGATACGTGTAAATCCATGTTTTACATATTCGTCCAACCACTTTCTTTTTTTGCCCGACATAGTTAGCATGGATTAAAATATTCCGTAAGAAATCACACGACACACCAACAGTCACATGTTGTGGTGGTTGGAGGTGGACGTGGGGTCGGCGTCACTAACACTAACCCAACATCACTGACGCACACCGCTGGTCCCGGTGTGTGGTTCTGACTGAGAAGGTCTCACTCTGCTGCTTATCCAGCGCTCCCAAAGCGGACCGGTAGGGAGTCTCACTCAGACACATATACAGCCCTCTCGGAGCAGTCTGATAGGGAGGTCGCACTCTGCTGCATAAACCAGCGACCTCAAAGCAGACCGGTAGGAAATCTCAGAGCAGGACGCTTTCAATGACTGTGCCCACTAACTGCAGACTAGACTGAGGGGTGGACCTCTGCGGCGGAGGCTCCACCGAACCCCTAGGGTTTGATCGAACCCAGGTTAAGAACCACTGCTCCTTGGACATACTACGACTCCAAATGACACGTCCCGCCATGGCTGAAAAATAGTTCCAAAGTGAAAGTTGAACCGACGTCTTTTCTGGCTGTGAACTCAACGCCTTTCTCAAATGTCTCATTTGGACGTTTAATCATTAAAATTTGGGCATCTTGTTACTGTATAAATATATCATTACTGTAACAAAAATCCAAATGCCACCTTATATGTCCCAGCCTGGATTCAAACCCCAGTCCTACATCATGTAAGTGGGTGTCTTACTAGTTGAGCGATCTCTTTGACACCTTTTGTCAGCTGAAAACGTTTCTATCACCATAAAAGGTATTAAAACCCAGCAAACATTTGGATGACAGCTGAAACGGCGTCAGGCTGATGAAACTTTGATATTTTAAAATATGACTGTCATGGTCTGCGTCTGTGTCTTCCCCATGTGTCTCCTTATGTCCTCCATCCCTCTTTAGATTCCCCTTTTGTGTCTCATAGCGCCCTCATGTGTCCTTTGTCTGCGTCCATTATGTGTCTTATGTTGGTAGTCCTTTAAGTCTATTCCTCCCAGGTCCTGCGTCATCTCATTCATCCCCAGCCCCTCCAGGTCTCATTTACATTCAGTGTCCTTGTAGTCCCCAGCTCGACATGTGTGTGTGTGTGTGTGTGTGTGTGTGTGTGTGTGTGTGTGTGTGTGTGTGTGTGCGTGCGCGCGTGTGTGTGTGTGTGCTTGTCCAGTCCCCATTCCTGTTCATATTAGTGCATTTGTGTGTGTGATGGTGTGTGTGTGTGTGTGTTAGTCCTTCCCGCAGCCTTTAGGTTTAGTTTTGTGTTTTAGAGTTTTTTAGGTTTATTTGGCCCTCCTCTGTTTCCGTATGCCCATGTCGATCATTAGGTTCACCTGACTTCCCTCCAGCTCTCACTTCACACACCTGCCGCCATTTTCCCTAACCACTTCTCCCTGTGTATATAAGCCCTGTCTTGTCTGTGTCTGGTGTCGGTTCATTGTTGTTTCTCAGCGTTATTTGTTCTGTCAGTCTGCTTGTTCCTCTTGTGTTTTTTGACTCCCTGGATTTTTGGACTTTGGCTCCCTGCCATTTGGATTTATTTTTGTTCTTCCTCCAAATAAAGGATTTTTACTTATATCAGCTCCTGCCTTCGTGTCATCCTGGGTTACTGCATTTTTTGGGTCCAAACCATCCCTTCATCGTGACAACGACCAATAATTACTATATTTTTAAAGACGACTAGTTCCAAAACGAAAGTAGAAACGATGCCTTTTCTGGCCGTGAATTCCACGTCTTTCACAGCCTTGCCGTCAGACCAATGTTTGCTGGGTTGGTCTAATGTTGGTAAAACAAACACGTTTATGTATGGAGTTTGGCAGTCAACTGAGCAGCTCACATGTGAAAGTCACTTTGACGTTTTCCGTTCTCCCGATTTCGTTAATGTCTACACTTGACTGAATATGAAGGGAAGAGGAGCAGCGCGGCGTTGCTCTGCACTGTCCATATATGGTACTGTACATCCTGCCTTTGCGGCGACATCACAGAGCAAATTGCAGGTACTTTTTTTTTTCTTTTTTTGGCAACAGAGGTGCCTATTGGAGCCCGTGAGGGAGCTGGCTCCCTGGAGGGCTTAGGCCAACCAGCCATTGCTCCCCATCTCCACACATTTCTCTCCTCCTGCTCCCTCACATCATCACATAAACCTGCACATAGAACCTTGGGGGGTGGACCCCATTTCTGCATTCCTGTGGCAACCTGCCCCCCAATTTTATTTGCACCTTAAACACTTCCACCAACGACGTTCCACACAAACACACTTTGGGCCTTGGGAGTGAGCACATTCAACGGCATTTGGCAGGGAATCTTTCAGCGTCCTCCCTTCACATCTACGTTGTCTGTTTCTCATACCTGTTTTCTCACGCCAAATCCACACTCACGTGCCCTCCGGGTTTCACCGCCATGAAGCTTTCGTTTTCTGATTCTCATCATGACCTGCAGAGCAAAACATTTTGCTGTTGCTACGGTCGCTCTAGATCTGTAGGCTACTGAACTGGAAGACTGAGAGAAGAGCCGCTGGGAGAAAACACTGAACTGATGCTGGACACAAGCTGACAACTAAAGGAAGGTAAGACCCAAACAATGAGTAGCGAGGCTGGGGAACCGAGAGGACTGATACTAAAATAAAGAGACCTATCGACTAAACTCACAACAGCCACACAGGAATGAGACTGAGGAACACGGGGACACTGTTATCATGATTTTTAGATCTATAAATTATCATAACAAGCTTCATAAATAATCCCAGTTTTCAGATCATCATCATGTCAAACTGGGTTTAAAATGTTCTGGTCCAACACCGCCTCAGACGTGGGGGAGTGTGCCACTGATGTCATGTTTTCTAAACCCAGGACAAGAGTTTAAGAAGGCCCAGAACTTCTAGCTGCTGTTTGTTTATCACATGACCTCAGCCTTCAGGTTCACTGGATTTCCCCTCGAATTTCTACTGACAAAGGGGTTAACCTGAGGTTTAGGATTACAGGCAATCTGGATTAATTTTACGCTGAATGGTTAGTGGCACAACAAACAGCCTGACCTAAAACCACAAGTGGAAATGACCTGGTGTGGTCTACACTTCCGCGGGGTGGACAAAGGCTCCGGCGCTCCTGTTTCAAGAGTAGAGGTGAGCTGGAGCAGGGTTGAGCTTCAGATGACCAAACCATTTTTCTGATGTGTGAACATCTCTCCTCTGATTGGCTAATGACAACGCCATTCCATTTTCTCTGCAACGTTGATGTTTTTTCTCCACCAATAACACAAACCTGGAGGAGTTCTGCTGTGTGGTGGAGTTGCTAATGCTAACAGTTAGCTTCTGCTAGCTAAGATGTTCTCTGCTGTTTCCTGGACGCTAAACCAACAACAGCCTTCCCCGTGGTGAGTCCAGATGGGTGAGTCCATGAATGTTAGTGACAGTGTGATGTAGATCTGTCAGGATTTTCTATCCTAGAGTTTCACCTAGAGTCTGTTTTCTATCAGAAGCTACTGCAGGAGATAGGTGTAGGAGACTATTTTCTTGTTTAGCCTGCATGAAACACTCAGTGTGACCCGTTAGAATCATAAACAATCATTAAAACGTGGTTTTTCGGTGACCCTGGTCTTTAAGGTCAGACTGGATGAAGGACTGTGCGCCACCTTTCAGCCCAGAAGTTTAAACTAAGATCAATCTGTGCTTATGTGAGCCCCAGCCTCACAGGACTTGTTTACTGTTCCTACAGATGGATCTGCCTCACTGGTTCCGCTCGCACTGTGCACACCACAAGTGAAACTTCATTTGGGAAAGAAACTAAACTGCTTCCTTGATTCCTGATACATCAGCACAAACACTGGGTACACTGTCAACAGCCCACCTGCTGGCTGAGCTTCTGCTCGCCCCACAGGGAGGCTTGTGGTTTCAAATTCAATTCAAATTCAAAGATACTTTATTAATCCAAGAGTGAAATTAGAGTTTCAGTGCACACAATTCAGAGATCATACATACATGACAAGAATTGGTAACTGTGGTCATTCAAAACCAGAGTTGCGCTACCGTAACAGATCAAGAGGGGTTATATGAGGATAGAGTCAGGGGGAGGGGAAAAAAGGCCCTTCAGAGTTACCCTCAACAGAGAGGGCAGCTTTGCTCTGCAAAAACATCTCAAACAGAAATGCACACAGACTTCAGACATTACACAACATAAGTGTGCGCTAGGTGGGGAGGTGGGGTTGGGACTTTCCTCACTTCAGAGCGTGCAGCCGCATGGGGCAGTGCTCATCACCTCCATTTGGACAGGGGAGGGAGGTAATGGGTACATTGACTCCAAGATACGGTTCCACGGCCTTCACTGGTCACAGTCCCGCCCAGGCTGGGACAGGGAGAAGAGTTACCATAGCGACGGCAGCATTATAAATTTCTTCTGAGGGGGGAGTTTACACTTCAGCCTCACAAACTCAAGGGCACCAGATTCAGATAAGAATTGTTTTGGGGCCAGACAGAGATAATTTCCTCTCTGCCTTAGAGTTCTGTTGGTCTTCAACCCCTCTAGAACCAATAATGGCGTAATTAATCTATCCCAATCGATCCGTGCTGATCCGTCCACTCGCTCCTTGATGGAATCCACCTTCTGTGCCAGAGCCTGAATCTCAGCCAAAGTTCCAAGCTTACGACTCATCTCAACAATGATATGAGTTTGTGCGTTCACAGAACCATGTAATCCATCCCTGAGCTCTGGGATTGAGCCAATATTCCTCGAAAGCTCGTTAATTTTCCAGTAAGCCAGGTAACCGCTCAGGCCAAATAGCAGGAATCTTGACACCAACACCACGAATATCCAGACATCTTCAGAATCCTCTACAGACAGCTGAGAGAGGCAGATCAGGTTCCACTGTTTCCAGGAGTCCATGATATACCCAGCTGGCTCTGTCCCAGAGGGGCAACCGGGAGCCCCTTCTCCCGTTCTCATCGTTGAAAAAATCTTGTCAATGTGTTGAGAGACCAACTGACCAGGTCCATTTTTAATAATTTCCAGTTTCCAGAAAAAATGCAGAAAGGGCCGTGCACAGACAGGACAAAGAGCCTTGGGATAAGGAGGGAGAGGAGAAAAAAAGCGTCTGTACTCTCCACGAGCCGGAAGAGGGAAGAGGGTTTCCCACATCCTGTGACAGCTGAGCTCTTGGTGCCCGCTCTGCCCGGAGAGAGGGCCAACACTCTCCTGCTCATGCAGCGAGTTGACAGGAACCAATCCATTTAACAAAATGAAGTGGTGATGGAGAGTCTGGGTCAGGGGATGAAGGCAGCTGATTTCCTTTTAGGGATCCCTTCTGGGTTACAAATGAGGCAGAATCTCAGATTTATATTGTTTTGTTTTGTTTTCAGAGGTCAGGAGCATCTGTCTTTGGGAGGAGCCTGCTCAAGGACACGTTGGCAGCACAGATGCTTGCTTCCTCAGCAGCTGCAAGATGTGCCCCGTCCTCTTCAGGCTGCAGCACAAGCACAGACATGAATCTTAATGTTCTGACTTAAAGGTCCCTTGAATTCATCGTGCTTGCTGTTATAGCATGCAAGTTCAACTGCTCTTCATTTTTACAGCTGCTCTGGATAAAACTACTGTGCACCCTGACTCTCTCCAAGCAACAGCTCACAGGAGCCAACAACCCCACAGTAGCTGTGAAGGAGCAGACAGAACATCAACAAGATCCCATGAGCTCAGCAACACATTTGCTTTATATCTGAAAACAGCTGAAGGCCAAAAAAGCTGCCTCAGCAAGCTGGCCTCTGATCGTGCTGTTCAAGATTACTCTGTGTGTGTGTGTGTGTGTGTGTGTGTGTGCGTGCGTGCGTGCGTGCGTGCGTGCGTGCGTGCGTGCGTGTGTGTGCGTGCGTGCGTGCGTGCGTGCGTGCGTGCGTGCGTGTGTGTGTGTGTGTGTGTGTGTGTGTGTGTGTGTATGCGTGCGTGCGTGTGTGTGTGTGTGTGCGCGTGTGTGTGTGTGTGTATGTGTGTGTGTGTGTGTGTGTGTGTGTGTGTGTGTGTGTGTGTGTGTGTGTGTGTGTGTGTGATCCCCAGTGAGTCGTGGAGGATGGCTGCTTATACTGAGCCAGGATTCTCTGGAGGTTTCTTCCTGTTAAAGGGGAGTTTTCCTCTCCACTGTCACTGCATGCTTGCTTATTATGAGGATGCCTGTAAAGACTCTGACACTAGTCAGTGACTTGATGCAACCTGCTGGGTTCCTTATATAGGAAACCTTTAATGATTGGCTTAAAGAGCAAGTCACCCCCAAATAAACTTTTTTTGCTGATAAACTAAATAAACGAGTGTCTAATCGTGCTGCAGACATGTGTCGTCAATAATCTGGCACTTCAGTGCATCTTAGTTAAAATTTAAATATTCTGCTTAAACTGGCAGTGTTGTGCCGTTGTCAGGTAAAAACTCTGCATTTTAATTTAAATCTGCCACCGCTATTGGCTAAGAGGTATGCTAGGATGTAAACTGGTACATTATGATGTCACAATGCTGTCGTGAGCCTGTGTGTGTGTGTATTTGTTAGCAGCTCCGCCTTCTCGGTCTGCCAGGCAACAGCATTTGTTGCATTTTTCAAGCATGAAGTGGGAGTGGAGTTAAGACTCTGGTAGGGGGTGACTTGCTCTTTAAGGACCTGACCTGTATTGGGATGTTTACTGTGTGAAGGTCCTTGAGACGACTCTTGTCATTATTTAGCGCTTTATAAATAAACTTGAATTGATTTTAATAGATGACAGGATTTGGAGTCTTATTTCCTGATATTTGAACATCTCTCCTCTGATTGGCTAACAGGAACACGACTCTACCACTGACTCTGTTTGCTCTGCAACATTAATGTTTTATCTCCACAAAGAACACAAACCTGGAGGAGTTCTGCTGGGTGGTAGAGTTGCTAATACTAACAGTTAGCTTCTACTAACTGAGAGTAAGACTGAGACATCGCCTCTCCTCCATTCATTTTCAATGAGACGTGCGCGACAAAGCGATAATCGCGGGTCTTCCTCCTACAATGCGAAACGCGAAAAACGTGCGTGTGAAATTTTGCGCTTGTGCACGTGTCGTGCACAGGCAACCCAGCGACGCGATCCCAGAAAGTTGAAATATTTTCAACTTTTCATCGCTGTCGCTCGGACGAGGACCGATCAACGGAGGTTTCATTCACTGACCAATGAGCGGACAGGAAGTTTAAAAGTTATAAAAAAGGCTGGTTCTGTTCTGGGGACGACTGTGGAACCGCTGGAGGAGATGATGCAGAGAAGGATTCTCCAGAGAATCAAGAACATGATGGACAACCCTGAGCGTTCTCTTCACAAGACTGTCTGACAACGGAAGAGTGTCTTCAGTCAGAGGCTTCTTCAGTCTGGCTGCAACACTGACCGCTACTGGAGATCCTTCCTGCCAACAGCCGTTGTAATATACAACAACTCTTTGATGACTTGATTATTATTATTATTCTGAGCTACTACAGCAATCAGTTTCCCTCTGGGATTAATAAAGTCTTTTTGAATTGAACTGAATTGTACATCTCCGAGCAAACATGGAGAAGTTGATTATTATTATGTTTTATAGTAAAATCAGAAGTAAGATTTCACATAACTCTAGCAGCACCTTGTGAAACATCATATCTACCGCTTTATTAACTCTGAACCGCTTAAATAACCTTAATTCCCTCCAACCTGACACAGCCAATCAAAACAACGGAAGTTTCGATTTCGCCATGGAACAGAACGCGTAGACGGGTTTGCCGCTGGCCGCTGCCGCGGGTCGCCTCCCGTGTGTCGAGCCCTTTACTCTGCTGTTTCCTGGACTAAACCAACAGCCTTCCCCATCGTGAGTCAAGATGGGTGAGTCCAGGAATGTTAAGTGACATAGATCTGTCAGGCTTTTCCAATCCTAGAGTTTCCATTTTCTATCAGAAGCTACAGCAGGAGAGCTAGGCGTAGGAGACTATTTTATGTTCTGCCTGCATGAAAAAACTCAGAGTGACTCGTTTTAACCAGAAATGTTAATTTAAAAATGTTTTGTTGCACACTTGTAATAGGTCATGGGTACTCCTGAAGTCTATCCTCACACCATTTAACAAAATAATCTATTACAGGGCCATGTTGGGTTTCTTCGTCCAAACCCTGAGCTGACTCAATCAAACAAGTTCATCAGCACATTTAATAAGATGTCTATGGTTAAATGTACTTATGCAGTCATTTGCCTATGCATGACTCTAGTTTCTCTGATGAGACCATTGATGAGCATTAATGACGAGCACAGCCATATTCAAAACTCTGCAGGTTTTCAAGTTTTTATGAAAAGTCTCTGATGTCAGACTAAAACCTTTATTTTCTTTATTCAGCAAAGAACCGCCTGATGTCACACGGCCACCTAACAAAGAAACGAGTCCTCTCCAGAGGAAGTCAAAACCATGAAGGACAGAGGTGATGAGGACTACACAACATGTGTATACACAAGATCATTTCTCTTTATTGTGTCCACATTCATCAAACCTGCAATACAGAATCAATAACAAAACGCTTGAGTTAACAGGAGTGGAGCAGGACGCTTGGCTCAGAGGACACCGTTCAAGACTGAAGCAACCTGCCGCACCGATGCAGCGCTCACACCCACAGAACAACAGTGAAGAGGGGTTCGTACAGCACGTTTGTTTTGTTCAGAAATACACTTTCTAGCTGATTAGTGTAGCGTCACACTTTATAGCGTAACGACTGCATATTTAATTATGACCAATAAGATGTGATGATTCCATATAAATATGAAGAATCAACCTGATTGATCTTTGAATGTTTAACCAGAAGAGTTTAGTATTCTTCGCTTGTTCAGGGACCATAAACACACTTCGTATTAACTCAGGCAGAGTCCAGTATGTAGTTAACAGGAGTTTTATTCTTTTCTAAACTAATTATAATACATGACAAGCTATGAATAATGATAAGTGATGGCGTGTATAGGCGGTGAGTTGTAGGTGGTGTGGTGTAAAGTAGGTGTGTGTCAGAACCTTTGTATATGTAAGAGATTGTGAGTTCTGGGCGTAAAATAATTTGTTGCCTGCTATAAACTAGACAGTTGATTATTAATAAAACAGCATCAGACGCCATCTGTCGTGTCTACAAACGCTGATCGGAGACCCCCGGTCACATCCCGAATGTCAGGTAGTCATGTGGACCTCAAGGCACCGAAGTCCGTAGAATAACCGCGGTGCGACTAGTCCGGTCTAGAGATGTCTCCAGGTCACAACAGGCAGGAAGGTTTGTTGCGTCTAAGACGAATGTGTTCTTAAGGAGCCGTACAGCTGTGTCAGCTGGCAGTGTGCCAACAGGTGTGACTGTGTGTCCAAGAGGGAGGTGTCTCAAGGACGCTGGGTCCGAATTAGCCACTTCAGATGTCCGCTCGAAACTGAATAACTCGGGAAGTCACTCTCTAGTTTTAATAATCTAGAGTTTATCATTTCTGCGAATCAGAATTTGACATGTTCGTAGGCTTTACCAAACACCCCTCAGAAACCACACCTTCCAGGTACAAGCTGTTCTAGTTCTGTGGATAAATAATCCATAAACCTTAGGTGAGATGACCTTAACCTGAATTAGCATCTAATGAACATTGGGTATGAGTGTAGATAATGATTAACTTGTTAAATCAAACACTGATCATAAGATACAAATGGATCATCTTTTCTTTTTCTTCTTCCGGCACTCGCAGAGTACAGGCGCTTCTGCTTTTGCTCCCTTATCTTTTTTTCCCAAGGCTCTTTGTCCCGTCTGCCTACAGAGCGCTTCTCTTCGTTTCTTCAGGAAATCCCTATTTTTCAGAAATGGATTTAATTAATTGGTCATTCAACATGATTGATAAGATTTTTTCTACCATGAGAACGGAGGAGGGGCTCCCACTTGCCCGCAAGGGACACACGCAGCGGGATATGCGCTCGATTCCTGGAAGGTGTGGAGGATCGTTTGTCTCTCTCAGCTGTCCACTGAGGACGTCGAAGACGTGTGGATATTCAGCCTGATGATCACTGGATTTCCTCTGATTGGAGTGGGAGGATATCTGGTTTTCTGGAAATTTGGGAAGACGGGAGCGATTGGAGGGCGACCCGCACCCACGGGAAGCACCGCCCGGGCGGAGACCTCACAGTCTGGGACGTTACTCGAGGTGACTCGTAAGCTGGACAATGTCCTAGCTGCGTTACCGGTGTTAGTGCGCAAAATGGATGTCATCTCAGAGAGGGTCACCGGACGGTGTGGAGATGTTGAAAACCTGAATTGGCTTCACTGAAGGACTGGAATGACCAGTTACAGACTGAAGCAGAGAGGAAAATGATCTCTGCCTGACCCAAACACAGTCTTGTTATTCAAATCTGACGCCATGCAGCCTTCAAGATGCCAACAACAACAACCCCCATGAAGGAAGGAAAGCAGACAGATGCTGTGACAAACCCGACCTTCCCCCCCGCCTTCAGATTGTGGACTTCTGCCTAGCGAGGTCATCAACCTGCAGGGTCAATGTGCTCTGCGTTCCTCCCAAGATCTCCCTCCCGCCTGTGGTCTACAGTGGTTGAGCGCCGTACATGGCTGCTCTCGCTGGGGGAGACAGGATCCCAGCCCCCCCCCCCCCCCCCTGCCTTCCTATTGTGATGTTGTGTTGTCTGTTGATTACCTGTTTGAGGTGTTTTTTTTTCACAGAGCAAAGCTGCCCTCCTGGGGGGAGAGCAGCTGTGAAGTGAAACCAACATATTTAAAGCTCAGTTTGCTCCACTGGTTTACTGTGATGCTCACCTGTTCCAGCCAGATACCTGCATCATGGGGTTGATCTGAGCTGAGGAGGAGACTCCTGTTGTTTTGTTCATCTTCATCATAATAATGACAACATTAGATGACAACAGGAGCTCACATAGGTTTGTGCTGATGAACATGTCTGAGCAGCTTGACCACGTTGTTGTGTGTCGGGGAGGAAAAATAACAACTACAGCAGCCGCAGAGTCATGCTGGTTTGAGCGTGTCGCTGCTCGCTGGAGTTATATCAGCTCTGTCTGGACGTTAGTTAGAAAACTTTCTCTTTCAGCCGTGAACACGTTACTGAGCGGCTAGAATCTCCGTTTCTGGGCTTCAGCGTCAGAAAATAGCTGAGTGAGCTCGGCGCTGAGTGAGAGGAGTGTAGTTTGTCCGAGACCGCGGAGCTTCACACACCGGCAGCAGACGCTGGAAAAAACACAAATGAGGGGGCGCTTCGGCTCCACGCTAACGCCGCAAAGCATCATGGGAGTTGTAGTCTTTGCGGTAAAATAGGCCAGCGGGTCAGTTTTAACATATTTTTGATATTTATATTGCGGGCCACATAAAAATGCTCCGCGGGCCGCATCTGGCCCGCAGGCCTTGTGTCTGACACATGTGACGTAAGCCATGGCAGCTTCTGCGTCGGGGAATATTTTATTCTCTTCATCATGGTGACACGAAGCCTTGCCGGAAAGAGCAGGCTGGACCTCACATCCTGCCTCCTCTCGTTGGCAAATGCAGCTCTAGCTTTGGCTACTTTTGCAGAGTATTCAGAGAATTTATTAAAAGTTACACAGTACACACTCAATTAAATGTTTTATTCTAACTATGATTTTTCAGCTTTCAGCTACTCAGAATACCTAACTTGGTAAATAAACTCAGTTCCAGCTTCACTTCAGTTCATAAGCAGCTACAGCTATCATTTTCAGTAATCAGCATTCCAACAGCATTTCTGTGTGAAATGCATTTTATCTAGTCTAATTTAAATTTGTTCATTGTCTATTTTTGAAACTACTGAATTGAAGAAGGGAAAAAAGAAATTTGGTTATGAGCTAATGTCATAATATAACTCACATAAGGGCAGAGCGGCAAAAAGTAAGATTATATAAAACTACTGGGCAGGAGCTGAAATGGAGACCTTTCAAAACTCCTTTACATTCTTCATTACAGCAACTGAAGGTGAGGTTGTTTTCACCCTGACTGTATACGTCCGGATACCTGGATATAGCCCCGTATGTATGGTGATGTATGATTTGTGAAGATGGAAGGCAACATTTTCTAATCAGAGCATGTCGGCCAATTTCTAAGGGTATTCAACTAGTGTGTGCATGAATGCACGTGTGCATGCGTGTTAACTGAAAACCCTGGTCAGTGTCATCCACTATGTGCAGACACCAGTTTCT
>NC_091747.1:67148330-67315764 GCF_043380555.1 Nothobranchius furzeri
AGAACTACTATCAGAACCACCATCAGAACTACTATCAGAACCACCATCAGAACCACCATCAGAACCACCATCAGAACTACTATCAGAACCACCATCAGAACTCATATCAGAACCACCATTAGAACCTGAACCGCCATCAGAACCACCATCAGAACTACTATCAGAACCACCATCAGAACCACCATCAGAACTACTATCAGAACCACCATCAGAACTACTATCAGAACCACCATCAGAACTACTATCAGAACCACCATCAGAACTACCATCAGAACTACTATCAGAACCACCATCAGAACTACCATCAGAACCGCCATCAGAACCTGAACCACCATCAGAACATGAACCGCCATCAGAACCACCATCAGAACTACTATCAGAACCACCATCAGAACTACCATCAGAACCGCCATCAGAACCTGAACCACCATCAGAACTACTATCAGAACCACCATTAGAACCACCATCAGAACTACTATCAGAACCACCATCAGAACCACCATCAGAACTCATATCAGAACCACCATTAGAACCTGAACCACCATCAGAACCACCATCAGAACTACTATCAGAACCACCATCAGAACTACTATCAGAACCACCATCAGAACCACCATCAGAACTACCATCAGAACTACTATCAGAACCACCATTAGAACCTGAACCACCATCAGAACCACCATCAGAACTACTATCAGAACCACCATCAGAACCACCATTAGAACCTGAACCACCATCAGAACCTGAACCGCCATAAGAACTACTATCAGAACCACCATCAGAACCACCATCAGAACTACTATCAGAACCACCATCAGAACTCATATCAGAACCACCATCAGAACTCATATCAGAACCACCATTAGAACCTGAACCACCATCAGAACCTGAACCGCCATCAGAACTACTATCAGAACCACCATCAGAACCACCATCAGAACTACTATCAGAACCACCATCAGAACTCATATCAGAACCACCATTAGAACCTGAACCACCATCAGAACCTGAACCGCCATCAGAACTACTATCAGAACCGCCATCAGAACCACCATCAGAACCACCATCAGAACTACTATCAGAACCAACCATCAGAACCACCATCAGAACTACTATCAGAACCACCATTAAAACCTGAACCGCCATCAGAACCACCATCAGAACCACCATCAGAACCTGAACCACCATCAGAACCACCATCAGAACTTGAACCACCATCAGAACCACCATCAGAACCGCCATCAGAACTACCATCAGAACCGCCATCGGAACCACCTATCGGAACCGCCATCAGAACGCCATTGGAACCACCTATCGGAACTACCATCGGAACCGCCATCGGAACCGCCATCAGAACCGCCATCGGAACCGCCATCAGAACCGCCATCGGAACCGCCATCAGAACCACCATCAGAACCGCCATCAGAACCGCCATCAGAACCGCCATCAGAACCGCCATCAGAACTACCATCGGAACCGCCATCAGAACCGCCATCGGAACCGCCATCAGAACACCATCGGAACCGCCATCGGAACCACCATCGGAACCGCCATCAGAACCGCCATCAGAACTTGAACCACCATCAGAACCACCATCAGAACTACCATCAGAACCGCCATCGGAACCACCTATCGGAACCGCCATCAGAACGCCATCGGAACCGCCATTGGAACCACCTATCGGAACTACCATCGGAACCGCCATCGGAACCGCCATCAGAACCGCCATCGGAACCGCCATCAGAACCACCATCAGAACCGCCATCAGAACCGCCATCAGAACTACCATCGGAACCGCCATCAGAACCGCCATCGGAGCCGCCATCAGAACACCATCGGAACCGCCATCGGAACCACCATCGGAACCACCATCAGAACCGCCATCGGAACCGCCATCAGAACCGCCATCGGAACCGCCATCAGAACCACCATCAGAACCGCCATCAGAACCGCCATCAGAACCGCCATCAGAACTACCATCGGAACCGCCATCAGAACCGCCATCGGAACCGCCATCAGAACCGCCATCGGAACCGCCATCAGAACCACCATCAGAACCGCCATCAGAACCGCCATCAGAACTACCATCGGAACCGCCATCAGAACTACCATCGGAACCGCCATCAGAACCGCCATCGGAACCGCCATCAGAACCACCATCAGAACCGCCATCAGAACCGCCATCAGAACCGCCATCAGAACCGCCATCGGAACCGCCATCAGAACACCATCGGAACCGCCATCGGAACCGCCATCGGAACCGCCATCAGAACCGCCATCGGAACCGCCATCAGAACCACCATCAGAACCGCCATCAGAACCGCCATCAGAACCGCCATCAGAACTACCATCGGAACCGCCATCAGAACCGCCATCGGAACCGCCATCAGAACCACCATCGGAACCGCCAGGTGTATTTTTCTGTTGGCAGATGCGGGCCTAGTGAACAGTGAGGTTCTGGTGGCTGAATAAAAGTTTTTTTCAACACGAGGAAATAATAAAAATGTTTTATTAAAAGAAAATTTTCACATTTTCTAACAAACATTCTTGTTTCTTTTGAAGGCGTCACAGATGTCAGCTTCCCTTTGACCGTTGTCTTCTGACATAAACAACAACAGGGACACAACCGCGACCAGAACGACCCAGTCCGGTTCTGACCAGTGACAACAAGCCTGACGTCACCACACGTCAGATTGCTGTTGGTCAGCTGGAGGACTCCCCCAGAGGGAGGGTGGTGGGTTCTGTGAGCTTCTGCTTGTGTTGACTAGAGTGGCTGTGGAGACACGAGAGGTCCGCTGTAGAAGTTATGTTGTTGATGAGTCAGGCGTGGAGGCACACCACACATAAAAACATCCACAGTCAAGCATTACCACGTAAAGTGTTGATGTTTTTGTTTATCAGCTCATATTTACCTCACTGTCAGAGGAAGGTCAGCTGGAGAAGTGTGTGTGTTTGGTGAGGTCAGACCATCTAAACACCAACACGTCGTCTGTTTTCGATCCGATGCTGATTCAGGTAAAGGTTTGTTCTAACGGTGGGAAGATCTGCACCTGTGGACCGGGTCCGGTTGGATCAGGACCTCCAAGAACACGAAAAAGAAAAAATTGTATTTACCTCATTTAAAACTAACGTTTAAACTTTATTATTTGACCAGTTTGCTTTCCATACATTTCTGACTCCTTATGTAGCCTTTGCTGCTGATTTCTCTTTAAAGAGCTTATAATAAAAATCTATGTCTGTAGGGTTAGTGTTTCATTTGTTTGTTTTGAATCTTCATCCAAACGTCGTTTTACACACACACACACACACACACACACACACACACACACACACACACACACACACACACACACACACACACACACACACACACACACACACCTTTTTTGTTTTCTTCCATCGACAAGAACCAGAACTCCGTTCAGGTTTAAATAAATGATAGAAACACTTGTGGAGAGTTGCTCCTTAACTCATTGAACCTTTGAAACAAACACACACACACCTGTTGGACTAGAGCTCGTTGTGGTTAAAGAGGCCTGCAGAGATCATCTTCTCCTCTCTTCTCTCTCCACCCGTCCATCCAGAGCCGCCTGGCACCTTTTAGGGCCTCATGGCAGCACACAAGGTGTAGCGTTTCCCATTCTCTCTCTCTCTCTCTCTCTCTCTCTCTCTCTCTCTCTCTCTCTCTCTCTCTCTCTCTCTCTCTCTCTCTCTCTCTCTCTCTCTCTCTCTCTCTCTCTCTCTCTCTCTCTCTCTCTCTCTCTCTCTCTCTCTCTCTCACACACACACACACCCCTAAAAGGCTGGCTCTATATGTTCTTTCTTCAGATGAAATAATCAGAAAAGTGTTGCAGCAAAACACAAGGGATGAGATCCAGGGAATGGTTCCTCAGGTTCTCCTGAAGGCATAACGAGATCATGAACCTAAAAAGGTTGACATCATCCCACCGCGGGACTCGACTGTGGGGCAGAATGTCCCGATACCTGCGTGAATGAAAGATAGGCCACCTGCTCAGGTAGAAGACTCAAGAACTGCTGGAGACGTGCTCTCCGTCATGAGCTGCAACGTTCTTCCTCTCGATGCAGAATGACCTGTCCACACAAACAGTGTTAGATATGGTAGGAGGCTGCTCCCAGTGAGAAGAGGGATGCAAGGAGAGGTGGTTTAGGTGTTCAGTCACTAAACCAAGGGGGCTCACCAACGAGGGGTCGTGCTTTACAGCGTCGCCCAACTGGGAGCTCAAGTGTCTGTTAGGATTCAAATGAAACCAAAGGTTTTGTACGGGCTGAAGCGCCTCAGCAGAAGCTGTGCCACTCTGCCTGTGGGAGCAAATCTGTTAGGCTTGTTTTTGGCGCTCAGACACTAATCTGACTGCTGGTCCGGACACGAGGGGGTGATGGTGGAGATGCTGAGCCTTAAATCCCCTGATGAACCATAGAAGCTATCAATAATCAGCAGAGCTCACAGGGCAGGAAGCACAGATCCTGTGGACTGGGCCTCGTTTCCAAACAGGCAGCAGTTTGGTTTGTGAAAAATGAAAGATGAGAGTTGAAACATTACTGTTCAATCTGTGGGAGACGAGAAGGTTTATTCTTCTCGTGGGATCACACGTAATTAGTCCTACATAATTCCTACATACAGGGGCGACGGTGGCACAGGAGTTAAGCGCTCGCCCTACAATCGGAAGGTTGCAGGTTCGAGCCCCACTCAGTGTGTCACTATCGTTGTGTCCTTGGGCAAGACACCTAACCCACGTTGCCTGCTGGTGGTGGTCGGAGGGGCCGGTGGCGCCAGTGCTCGGCAGCCTCGCCTCTGTCAGTGCGCCCCAGGGCAGCTGTGGCTACATCGTAGCTCATCCCCACCAGTGTGTGAATGGGTGAATGACTGATTGTGTTGTAAAGCGCCTTGGGGGGTTCCAGGACTCTAGAAGGCGCTATATCAAATACAGGCCATTTTACATGCCGAGAAATGAGAGGAACCACTCCTGCGGTGCCACGGGGCTACCAGGACATTTAGCTGCACGTACTTCTGACCATCATCCAGTGCTGCACACAGACGCCATGCACGTAGACGCCCCGTGGAGTGGCGCTGTCTATTGGAGTTGCCGCAGTGGCCGGCTGCCATCTTGGATGAGACTCCATTTGCCCCCAGTGCATTCATGTCTACTGAGGAAGGTGTTGACTCAGCTAAAAACACATTCTACTTTTTCTCTAAATCAGACGTTTAGTATGGCATGATAGGTAAAATATAAATATATTTACATGAAATAAATAGAAGAAATTAAAATATAAAATCCCAACAAGTAGGCTAGAAAAGCCCCAAGTGATCTGTTTTCAATAGTGCACCAGCTGTTGTAGCCGTAGGCTGCATAAAAACGACCATCGAGCTCCGGACCCCACGTGACTCTCAGAGAGTAGACGCCATATTGGCAGAAAAAAAAGGTAAACAAACACGGATCTTAAACATGAACGTGAACGGGATCGGCTTGGATTTGACTTCGTCGGAGTTTACTTCACACTTTAAAACCGAAGAAATCGTTTTATATAGTCAGAAATTAAATAGACTAAACATCTCCGACCCTTACCGTGCCCCTCGGATACTTTTTAAAAATGCCAGAAGCTGTCGGAGCGGACTTCTTACCGGACCTGGCCAGGGAACCCCTTGGGATTTCCCCGGAGGAGCTGGCCCAAGTGGCTGGGGAGAGGGAAGTCTGGGCCTCTCGACTTAAGCCTGATGTATGCGTCTCCGTCTGCGTCAGTGCAGGGACACGCAACGCCATTATCCGGCCTTGCGTAGGGCTCCGGCAGGCACGCAAGTACGTACAGAGTCGAGCCCACTTCGGGGGACGCTGTGCGCTCCTAGATAGCATGAAAATCAAATCTTCTGACTGTGGTCTGTGCTTATGCACCAAACTACAGTTCAGACTACCCGCCCTTTTTGGAGACCTTGGAGGGGGTGCTGGAGAGCGCTCCTTCCGGTGACTCCCTCGTTCTGCTGGGGGACTTTAACGCTCACGTGGGCAACGACAGTGAGACCTGGAGAGGTGTGGTTGGGAGGAATGACCCCCCCTGATCTGAATTCAAGTGGTGTTTTGTTATTGGACTTCTGTTCCAGTCATGGATTGTCCATAATGAACACCATGTTCAGACATAAAGGTGTCCATATGTGCTCTAGGCACCAGGATACCTTAGGCCGCAGCTCGATGATCGACTTTGTTGTTGTTTCTTCTGACCTGCGGCCGCATGTCTTGGACACTCGGGTGAAGAGAGGGGCGGAGCTGTCAACTGACCACTACCTGGTGGTGAGTTGGCTCAGATGGTGGGGGAGGATGTCGGTCAGAGCAGGCGGGCCCAAACGTATCACGAGGGTCTGCTGGGAATGTCTGGCAGCGTCTCCTGTCAGAAGGAGCTTCAATTCCCACCTCCGACAGAACTTCCAAAATGTTCCCGGGGAGGCGGGGGACATTGAGTATGAATGGACCCTGTTCCGTGCCTCCATTGTTGAGGCGGCTGACCGGAGCTGTGGTCGCAGGATCATCGGTACCTGTCGTGGTGGCAACCCCCGAACCCGCTGGTGGACACCGGCAGTTAGGGATGCTGTCAAGCTGAAGAAAGAGTCCTATCAGGTATTTTTGGCCTGTGGGACTCCAGAGGCAGCTGACGGGTACCGGCAGTCCAAGCGGAACTCAGCTCGGGTGGTCGCCAAGGCAAAAACCCGGGCATGGGAGGAGTTCTGTGAGATCATGGAGCAAGACTTCCGTACGGCTTCAAGGACATTCTGGTCCACCATCCGGTGCAAAAGTATCGAAAATTGGTACCGTTAAGTACCGGTATCGATTCCTAGGTACCGGGAATTAGTACCGGATCAATTCAAATGTCAAAGGTACCCATCTCTAGCTGCAGGTGTGTGGGAAGAGAACCAGGTGAAAGCAATTAACTAATCAGGGAGGAAACTAACCTGACCTAAGAGTAAAACCTAAAGACAAGAAGAGCAGCAAACATAACTTATATTCTAAGGGGAAGGAAAACTCCAAACACCGGTGGGAACAACACACTGAAGAGACTAAAAAAATGAAAAGCTGAAACTATCAAAACTGCAGAGGGGTGACTGGGGAAGACTGAAGGAACACAGGACCTGGGAGAGATATCTGGAGGGCTGTAGATCTGGGAACACAGAAAGAGAAACTACAGGGGCGTGACTAAGGAGGACCACAGGGAGCACAGGACCTGGAGGGAGATACCTGGGGGGGAAGGAAACCTAGAGGGGCTGCAGCTCTGGGAAAACGAGGAAGACGAAGACAATGACACAAGAAGGCGCTAGGATACACAACAGGAGAACCTAGAGATGAATGGAGAACACAAGGAGACACATGAGGGGAGACGCAGACCATGACACATTTTTAAATGGTTGAATGGTTTGGCTCCAGCAAACCTGGCTGTTCCCTCCTGGCTCCTCGTTCTGAAGACCTGTCATGGCTCTCGGTTCCCAGGTCAAGCTGAAGACCCATTTTTATGATCGGGCTTGTACCTCTGTGGGGTTACGACAGTCGCTTTTACATTCTTGTCTCTTACTTGTATTGTTCTATATTTACCTGGATGCTTGTGTTGTTGTTGTGTATGTAGCACTTCAGTGGCATGTTTGTGTGTGTAAGGTGCTACATGAATAAAGTTGAGTCAAATCAAACACCAATCACGGAACCCCACCATTTGAAGGAACAGGTTAAAGCTTTAAAACGTCTGAATTCAAAAACAGACTGGCAGCTCATGGAAACAGGAGTGATGTGCTGGCGCCTGCGGGCGCCATGAGAACCCTGGTGCCACAGAGGCTTAATGCCAACTAGGGAAGGGCTAGAGTCACGAGGGGACACAAGAAGACCCACATGGCAGCTCAAAAGGATGCAGAGGGTCACTTTTGCATAATAAGTTCCCTTTAACATAAACCCTGTTTCTCCAAACAGAGGCCATTCTGGCTGTCTGTAGTGAGTAAGACAGGAGTTGTTAACAACGCCAGTGGCTCGGCCGTTTAGTCAACCCCATTCAAGATGTTCAGCACAGGCGATCCACATTAGCTAACACAAGTCCGCTAATTCCAGCTACCGAGAAGCAGCCTAATGTCGCAGAAACTCGGCCGGCGCTGAGCCGTGTCGGACTGCAGCTCCATGTCTTCACCTTTGAGCTGAAACTAGCCGAACTTTTCCTTCTGTTTGGGGCTTTGACTCATCTGACAGCGTCAGATTTAATGCTTATTTAGGTCTGTGGAGTCGACCGTGTGCCAGTCTAAACACCATCCAGCCCCGCTTGGCTCTTTTTACGAGGACATGCTGATGATGATATAATGTAATAGGAGACAGTCTTTGTGGAGTCTGCAGTGACATCTCCACATATATCAGCTGTTTCCAGCTCAGCCACACACACACACACACACACACACACACACACACACACACACACACACACGGGGGTGCAGACAGAGAGAGAGAACGGGTCTGCGACCAGAGCATCAGGTTGTGGGTTTGGGTCGGCTCCTTTTAAGTCCACCCAGACAAATGAACATGAAGAGTGTTCCTCTTTGCATTTTGCATTAATTCAGGGTAATAGAAGTGATGAGTAACTGTCCACGAAGCCTCGGGAAGCTTCTTCTGGTTGGTTCTCTCTCCTGACCCAAACTGGGAAACCCACACATGAGCCCCATGTTTCTGTTTGAGTGCAAGCTCAAACTCTGAAACTGAAACTCTGAAACTTTGTGGACAGGTTGTGAACAGCAGATAAAAACTGCCGCTCTTTGAATAACCTCAGTTTGGAGAAATAGAAACAAGTTCTGACCTCAGACAAGCTAGGTTTGGTTAGTGGCAGCTGCCGAAACTAATGAATGAAATGACTTCTAAGTTGGTTGTGTTTAATGTAAAATAATCAGTAAAGTAACTGAATTACTCTTGGAAGGAGTAATCAGTAGTCAGTAATCAAATGACGCAAACTTTGGGATTTATGAAAGAAAACTTAGCAGAAAAATGTGCACAACTTTAAGTTGACTAAGGACCTGGCTTACACATCTGCTGGACATGGAGAGCACCTGCAGTGCTGCTGAGAAGATACAGTTATGAAATCCTGCAGCATTATCACTTGTACTGCTTCCTGTTCACACAGAACAAGACCCCCCCCCCACACACACACACACACACACACGCACACACATGCGCGCACACACACACAGCCTGAAGCCAGAATACAGAGTGCAGAATACCAGCAGGGGGACAGGTTGAGACAGAACACCATGCGTCTGTGACGGTGTGTGTCCTGTCACTGTGACCCGATCGATCATGCGCCCTGGCTACTTGTACAGGGGTGATCTGTGTTTGGGTGCGTGACTTTCACCCGGGAGTCTGGGGATCAAATCCTGATTGGACCTTTTTTTTATATCCGCCACAGATCTCTCTGAACAAGTCAGCATTGACGGCTTCAGCAGCGCTGTGCCACTCCGTGGATTTTCTCTTATTTGTTTTGCAAAAGCACTTCCTGTCATTTCTCCACCTCACCCACAGGTACCTCAACTTCTGCTTCTGTGAAATAGCGCTTCCTTGATCTGTTGTGATCTACGGTTGCCATGTCATTTGCAGAGAGCTGCAACAGTCGGCTTATGTATATGCATGAGATCCACAAGGCACTTTGCATTGACCATTTATGGCAGTAAGTGGGCGTGGTGAGGGCGGGATGTGACTAAAAAGCAGCTGAGAAACATTCTGGTTAGTCTCTGATTTATGAAGCGGAGACTGCTTGCCGCTGTGCGTCCTCCATGTTTGATAGATCACACACCTGCTTGGCGTAAGCACATTATTTTGCTGAGCTTAGGTACGGTTTTAGTAAGGATTCTACGCCATGTTTGATAAATGAGACCCCAGGTTATTTATGATGTGTTTGTGGAGCTGAGGCTGGGACATTAAACACCTGGAGGCTCAATGACCCGTTCACAATATAAACTTATCCCACCAATAAAGTTTAGTTGGATTGGTCCTGACTGTCCACCTGCAGCAAGGAGAAGAAAAGTCTCCGCAGGAGCAGCAGGAGGAGGTGAGGAGGTCTGTCAGCAGAGCGGAAAGGAGCTGATAGCAGCAGATTAGGCCGCGCTAAAAACGTTGCTCAGATTTCTTGGAGGAATTTTAATTGCCCCGGGGGCCCCGCTTATCGGCCCCGCGCGGGTTTTACTGCGACAGCCGAGATAAAGAGGACAGCGGGCTGCAGGCCGCGCTGGGGCGGAGGAGGCTCCAACCCCTCCTTCAGTAATAACGGGATCACCAGGCAGGTTTCAAACTGTGATGCTGATTTTAACAATACTGCTTAGGTCAGCTGGAGCTGCGAGGCCTTTACGCAGCAGCGCGCGTCTCCAAATGGCACAGGTATTTACGCACGATCCCACTCACGGACCATCTTAGGTCCACCTCGGAGGAAAATATTCTATCTGCCGTTCGGAGAGGCGCGTCGGATACTCCTGACAGAATCGGATCCTGAGAGCCCAAGAGAATTTGTCTGAGCGCGTGCGGTGACGTCACGTTCTCCCCACCTCCCCACTGTTTCTCCCAGAGCTTCCCTTCAAGCGCGCACGGACTTTCCGTTCCACACGCACACGCGCACGCGCGCGCGCACACACACACCTCCCCCTCACCCCAAAAGAGGCAGAGGCGCTCCACCGCTCCGGTCCAAACTCCAAAAGCCCAACATTACATCTGTCAGAGAGGAGCCCTGCATGGACGGAGCTGGCGGTAATTCCCACCATTCCCTGCGATTTATGGCGATGAGGGATTCCAGGAGCTTAACGCACTTCCAATTACCAAAGCTTCCGAGCTGAACTGTTTGTTAGGAAATAGTGAGACCGCGCAAAGGGAGTGCATGTTACTCAGCGGGCTTCATTTCCTCGATGCTGCAGAGCTGGAACTGGGTGACATGATGCTGCAGAGTCCGCTCACCTCCACGCCGTTTTCCGTCAAGGATATTCTCAAACCGGAGCAGCAGCAGCAGTCCGGGTCCCTGGAGCTGGCGCAGCGCGTCCACGGCCAGCAGCACCTGGTTCGGTCCCCGCCGCCGCAGCAGCAACACTTCCAAACCCCTGCGTCCTGCATGCTCGCTGGGCCTCGGGACAGTCCTCCTTTCTCTGACGGGGAGGACAGCCTGGCCTACCTGAGCGTACTGGAGCGCGGGGACACCAGTCTGTCCCCCAGTATGTTCGTTCATCCCGGACAGCAGGGAGCCAAGGCCGCCGAGATGGAAGAACCGGAGAGCAGTGAGTTCTGACACGTGCTGTAACTAAAGGTCAAAGGTCACAAAGACAAGAAGTAAAATCACCGAGGTGGAGCTTCTTGATTTGGATTCAGAAACCTAAACAAAAACTTTCATTCATGTGATGGATTATGATCATATTAGTGTGTGTGTGTGTGTGTGTGTGTGTGTGTGTGTGTGTGTGTGTGTGTGTGTGTGTGTGTGTGTGTGTGTGTGTGTGTGTGTGTGTGTGTGTGTCCAAAAGCAACAGTTAGGTATTATTATTATTATTTTTACCTATAGGACGGTCAGACCCCAAAAACATCCGAACCGAATCTTCCCGCGCCATGACTCCAGAGCTGTTAGGAGGAGCAGACCTGAGTCGGATCCGCTAAAGTTTGCGGATGTCAAACACGCTGTGGCGTGCGCCTGATGTGTGTTTAAACAGCTGTGACAGAGGAGGCTCCCCTCTGCGCACCTCCAATTTAAAAACCAGAGTGATCCGAGGTCAGCGTGCAAACCCCGGAAGTGCCAGGGTTGGGTTGAAACTTTTAACAATAGCGATTACGTAATAAACGCGCCCTGGAAATGAAACTTCTTTGCACACGGTGGTGATTTTGCGCATTAAATGAGTTTTTAACACCTGTGTGATTCTGCGCAGAGACCTGCGGGTTGGTGTCCCGAGAGAAGGGAGCGGAAGGCGGACACGGTGAGGCAGAGAGGCCGGCCCAGAAGCAGCGGAGCCGCCGGAGACCCCGCGTCCTCTTCTCCCAGGCGCAGGTGTTCGAGCTGGAGCGGCGCTTCAAGCAGCAGCGCTACCTGTCCGCCCCGGAGCGGGAGCACCTGGCCACCACCCTCAAACTCACCTCCAACCAGGTGAAGATCTGGTTCCAGAACCGGCGCTATAAGTGCAAGCGCCAGCGGCAGGACAAGTCTCTGGAAGCGGCGGGGCAGCACCACCCTCCGCCGCCACGGCGCGTAGCGGTACCGGTGCTGGTTCGGGACGGGAAACCATGTCTGGGCGGCACGCAAACTTACGCTGCGCCATACGGCTCCAGTCCGTACGGTTATAACGGATACCCGGCCTACACCTACAGCAGCCCGGCCTACAACAGCAACTACACCTACACCCCCACCCTGCCCCCCTCCAGTACCCCCAGCGCCCTCGTGAACATGAACTTTGGGAACGTGAGCGGCCTCGCCGGCTCGCCGCAAGCCCAGACTCACCAAGGGCCCGCGGTCACGTCCTGTCAGGGCTCTCTACAGGGGATCCGGGCGTGGTAGCGGGACGGAACCGGATCCTGGGCTCACCTGAATCAAAGAGAGTGCTCCGTCGGGTTCGGGTGGATGGCTTGGTTTGACTGGAAGGAGGGAATTTCTTCTGGCGCACAGAGAGAGTTACGCGCATTTCTGCGCTTTCCTTTACCAGCCTGACACCCAAAGACATAAAAACTCTAAACTTTTTAAATCAGCTGAGCGCGGTGCAGCGTCTTTGGTTCAACAGAGAATTGTTTTGGTTTCACATTTATTCCAATAAAGTCAAACTTTACAGAAGATGCGTTTTGACTGTGTGTGAAAACAAAACCATCTGGTTAAGTTTCCCGATGGCTCGTTCTGCGTCCAGATGGGTTCGGTGTGGTTCCGGTGAATTATGAAACGAATTTTGCACATAAACATAAGGGGGGGGGGGGGGGGGGCAGGAGGAGGCCGGGCCGCAGGAACTCTTTGTCCTGGTGCCAGGCCGCGTGAAAGGAGGAAGTTTTTCTCTATTTGAGCTCCTTAAAAGGACGCGATTAAGCTGCTAAAATAGCCCCAAAGAGTGCGCTGCAGCCGGGCTGCGGAGCGGAATAATGGCTCTTATTGGATTGTGGGACAAAAGGTGTGTGGTAGGCAGAGCCGGCCACTCAGCAAAGACAAAAGCGCACAGGGACCAAGAGATTGACATCCTAATATTCCCATTTGAGCGACAGGCAGCGGGTTATTCTGCCAGAGAAGAGAACACGGAGGGAAAATGTGCTCACCTTTGTTCTCCTTCAGGAGGTTTTTTCTTTCTTTCCCTCTTTTTTTGTCCGCCCAGAAAAGCTCAGACCAGATCCCCACCGAGAGGCTCCGGGGGCAGCCGGGCTCGAGCTGGAGGCGCAGGTCTGAAAGAAGGGGGTATTATTGCTACAAGTTTCACCATTTATCCCGATGAGGAAAATGGACGGGAACACCAGGGAGGGAGCTTATTATTCCCGAATGAGGAGGTTTATTCTCACAGGTAGTTCAGCAGAATTCCCTCTAATAACGCAGGAGGAGAAAAAGATAAATATCTTCTCAGCGCTGTTGTTGTGGAGTCCTGCGTCACGACCAAAACCTGCGGAACAATTATTTCATTTAAATGGAGGAGTGTCAATTCTCACAGAGGAAAGGATTCATGTGTAGCTAATTATTATTATTATTATTATTATTATTATTAGTGTTGTTGTTGCTGTTGTTGTTGCTAATAATAATAATAATAATAATAATAATAATAATATCATAATCAGATTACCCTTTTCAAAATTTATCTCCAAATGTTTCCGTTTTTATTAAGTATTTTTAGGGGGGGGGGGGTAAATAATAAAATTCGATCTACTCTCAAAACTTTAAAAGTTCGATTAATGAAAAAACTTTTGTAACAAAATAAATGAATCACTCGGGTTTTATTAAAACTTCTAAACTATTTATTTTCTTTCTGCAGATGAATAAAATTCAATTAATTAAATAAATAATTAATTAAAATATAATAAAATTAAATTAAATTAAATGTTATTCAAATGCCGCCAATGAACAAATATTTTTAATAAGATTTGTTTTGTGTGTTCTAGGGCAGCAGGGATTATTAAAAATGTGCGACAATAATAATAATAAGAAGAAGAAGAATAGTATTATTATATTATTATTATTATCATCTTGAATAATAATAATAATAATAATAATATCATCATCATCATTAATAATAATAATTATAATCTTGTTATAATAATAATGATAATAATAATAATAATAATTATTATTATTATTATTATTATTATTATTATTATTATTATTAAACACTGAATGGTTCTATCTAACCTGGTTCCGGGCTGGTGCCGTTCCCAGCAGAAACCGGGACCACGGCGCTAATTACCGCCCCGGTAGGACCGACACACATGACTGGAACATAAACTCAGCGCAAACACGCGCTTCCTCGTTTATGGGGCAAACATCTGTCCAGTTATTTGCTGAAATAATTCCTCAAGGAGATAAATATTCCAGAACGTCGTGTGAAAAAGAAACTGCAGCATCAATTGCTGTTTTCTCTGCGCCTAATTGTTCCTGCGAGCTGAGAGCCGCGCATTCCCAGAGCCATGAGTGTAATTACAGCCTCCAGGTGAGCAGGTCTACCTGCAGCCGCTGCTGGGGAGCTGCTGGGGAGCTGCTGGGGAGCTGCTGGGGAGCGCTCACAGACCTAATCAATGCTTTGACTTTCTGCTGATGTGGAACCAGAGCCCCTTTAGTCAGCTCAGCTGTTGTTGGAGAGCAAGGCCTCCTCCTCCTCCTCCTCCTCCTCCTCCTCCTCCTCCTCCGTTACTAATGGGGATTCATGGAGAGGTAAACACACAGAGCCGATAAGCTGCGCGCCCTCAAGTGCTACCGGGCCGCAGGACAGAGACCGATGGACGCAAATAAGGACGAGACACAAAGGCGTCAGGCAGGTAAACACATCTGTCTGAAGGCACGGCCACACCCACGACAACAACAACAACAACAACAACAACAACAACACTGACCTGACAGGGTAGATAAGCAAAAGACAGTTTAGAGTTTTTATGCTCAGAAGATTAAAGATGAAAGAATCTCAGCAGAAACAGTTATTACAGAACCTGGTGTGTGTGTGTGTGTGTGTGTGTGTGTGTGTGTGTGTGTGTGTGTGTGTGTGTGTGTGTGTGTGTGTGTGTGTGTGTGTGTGGTTTTATGGAATATTTCCTACTTTGACCAGATTTCGTCTCATCAAAGAGCTGAAACCTGGAGTTACTCCAGTCGTGTTATCCACGTGTCTACACGGAGGGGAAACTCACACGCACACATTTATAGAATTATTATTATTAGTAGTAGTATTTTATGGTTGTTGTTGGTGTTTTTATTATTGTTGTTATTACTATTACTATCATTATTAATATTAATACTATTATTGTTATTATTATTGTAGATTGTATTGTTGTTATTATTACTAGTACATAATAATTATTATAATTAATAATAATAATATGTTGATATTGTTGTTATTGTTAAAATTATTACTATAACTATCATTATTTTTGTTTTTTGTTATTATTATTACTATAATTATTATTGTTGTTGTTGTTATTGTGACTATGATTATTACTGTTATTATTATTATTATTATTACTGTTATTATTTTTAGTATTATTACTGTTATTAACATTATTATTATTAATACTGGTATTAACAGTATTATTGGTGTTATTAATATTGTTATTATTGTTGTTATTAAAAATATGATTATTACTGTTATTAACAGAATTATTAGTATTATCAATATTATTATTATTATTGTTATTATTGTTGTTGTTATTCATACTATGATTATTATTGTTATTAACAGTATTATTAGTATATTAACGAGAATAATAACAATAATAATATTATTATTATTCATACTACAATTATTACTTATCGTTGTTATTATTGTTATTAATAGTATTATTAGTATTATTGATATTATTATTATTATCTTCTGTGTGCTGAAGGTAAGAAGGTGTAATGTCCATACTGATGACCATCAGCAGACTGATAAAACTCATCGTTGTTTATTCTGTTTAGTCTTCAGCTGAGCCGCTGCTGGACGCTTCTGGTAGAGTCAGATGTGACAAGCAGAAACTATGAGCTCATTAGAGCGTCTCAGTGCTGTTTACACACACACACACAAGCACGCACACACACACACACGCACGCACGCACACACGCACACACACACACACACACACACACACACACACACACACACACACACACACACACTCACCCACACACACATCAAGCTGACAGGCTCAGACAGGCTGCACGGAGACGCTCCATCTCCTGCAGCCCCCCCCCCCCCCCCCTCACCCCGTGTCACTGATAAAAGCCAACGCTGCTCATTCAGCTACAACAGTAAGGAGATTAACCTGCTGGAGAACATCATCTGATGATGTCAGAGGTCCGCTGGTAGAAGTAAGTCAGGTGTTTCAGGGACTCCGGACTTTTCCACAAACCAAAAACAATAATTTGTCTGATTGTTGAAACTGGAGAAACAGGAATGAGGTGCAAAAGTTCACTGATGTCATAAATCACAGCAGCTTTACTTTCATAGAGCATTCCATACACAGAAGAATTCAGTGTTCTTTCATGGAGCAGAACATTAAATTCAGTCGACGTGAAAACATAAAACAGCAAGTGAGTTGTAAGAGTAGAAGAGAACCTGTTTGGTTCTGACCCGGGTTCTACCAGTCTGAGACCAGAGACATGACTGGTGAAAGACACAGCCCGGACAACGGCACCCCTTACATGGTGACGTCAGGTTGAGCTTTACTGTCTGAAAGTAACGATGAGGCAGCTCTGGGCGAGCGGCTCAGGTTTCAGAGCCACTCATCTACAGCTTCTCTAGGAGGGGCTGTGAAGGACGGAGGGTACAACCCACAAGCATGTTTATTCAGCTCCCGGGGGGGGGGGGGGGGGGGTTACCTGATGATGAGCATCAGAGCTCCATGAGGGATCCACCTGAGTCAGAAGTCTCCTCACTCAGCTCGTGATCAGTGTTGGAGGAGTACTGAAACACATGTAGCACTGCCACGTATGTAGAGTACCTGTAATCCTGTTACTATTAAACATGCTATTTAGAACCAGTGTTTGGAGTAATGGCATTTTGTTAGGTAATCTAATTACTTCTCCCATCGTTGCAGCGCTGGTACCAGTACGGGCAGTGGTGTGTGGGTCGCGCTCGAAACAGATTTCAGAGCTGAAGTTGGCTTCTCTCTGGAGGAGCTGTGTGTGTGTGTGTGTGTGTGTGTGTGTGTGTGTGTGTGTGTGTGTGTGTGTGTGTGTGTGTGTGTGTACGTGCTTGTGTGTGTGTGTGTGTGCGTGCGTGCATGCATGCGTGCTTGTGTGTGTGTGCGTGTGTGTGTGTGTGTGTGTGTGCGTGTGTGTGTATGTGTGTGTGTGTGCGTGCGTGAATGCTTGTGTGTGTGCATGCGTGTGTGCTTGTGTGTGTGTGTGTGCGTGCTTGTGTGTGTGTGTGTGTGTGCGTGTGTGTGTGTGTGTGTGTGTATGAGTGTGTGTGTGTGTATGAGTGTGTGTGTGCGTGCATGCGTGCGTGCTTGTGTGTGTGTGTGTGTGTGTGTGTATGTGTGTGTGTGTGTGTGTGCGTGCGTGCGTGCATGCATGCGTGCTTGTGTGTGTGTGCGTGTGTGTGTATGTGTGTGTGTGTGCGTGCGTGAATGCTTGTGTGTGTGCATGCGTGTGTGCTTGTGTGTGTGTGTGTGCGTGCTTGTGTGTGTGTGTGTGTGTGTGTGCTTGTGTGTGTGTGCGTGCATGCGTGCGTGCATGCGTGCGTGCTTGTGTGTGTGTGTGTGTGCGTGTGCGTGCGTGAATGCTTGTGTGTGTGTGTGTGTGTGTGTGTGTGTGTGTGTGTGTGTGTGTGCAGCACTGCGCCGTGCACACACGTACCTCCGATCACTATTGTGGTAAGGTGGAGAAACGAGGGCCTGGATGGGATTTGAACCCCAGACTCCTGGGTGAGAGTCGCGGGACAATGACTGCATCATGAGATGGATCTGTAAGTGAGGACTCGTCTAGAGAAGGGAGCAGCATCAACGTGGACCAGGACGAGCTGCACCGGGGTAGTGAGAAGATGCTGGACTCACTATATTAGCATGCATTGTGTTCATTGGTTGTTTTCTCTGTATTTAAATGTGAAAAGAGTCAAATGTTCTTGTTTAGAAGCTCAGACTAAACAAGACCTTTTGTTTATTAACTAGTCGGATACTTTCAGACTATGAACAGTCAAAGAAAACCCAAGTATAAAAAGTCCAAAGTTAATGAAGCCGTTTCAAACGAGCCGTCGTCTTATTTTCATCAGTGAGGCCCCGCCCACTGGCAGCATGCTGTGACTGGCCCAAAATCAGGAGCATGATGATTGGGCCGCCACGTCGGTCAATGGGGCAGTCCGCCATTACTTTACGAAAGAACGAAAAATCATTAAATAATATGTAGTTTTTCTAAGTAAACTGCAGAAAGGTTTCACTTTATTACAGAAACAGAAATAATATATAATACTGAGACGTTTCCCAGTCGGTACATAAAATTTAGCATCAGCATTTCTTCCTGCTGGAGTAGCTGCCAACGCTGGCTTTTAACAGACTTAAATGCTGTTTTTACGGGAAGTATTCCAAGTATTAGATTACAATACCAGGACTGAGCAACGTAATGTAATATGTTATGTTTAAAAGCAGGTATTCAATATTCTGCAATTAAATACCAGTGGCAGCGCCGGGGGCGCTATAGCTACCCCTGGATTAGTCATCGCACCCCCAAGTAAATATTATATTTTTTTTTCACAATTTAATTTTAATTTAACATGTGGATGTGATAATATTTAACATACAAAACAAAAATAATCAGTACATTATCATGTAGATAGTAAAAACTTAAACCAAAACAGGAAATTGATGTTAACCTTTGACCTCATTTCCACCTGTGAACGAGTGAAAGGTAGAGCTAGCGGTGAGATGGATCGGTTTTTGTTGCCCACATTTCCACGGGTTCAGTCAGAAACTAATGAATGTTTTGAAGTGGTCTCAGACCCAGGGGCGGATTTAGGACTGAAGAAGATCCGGGGCTTAACACACAAACGCGCGCACACACACACGTGACACGCACTAGTCAACAACATATATATTTGTCTTGTACCACATCATTTTAATCTGAAGCTACATATGAAGCATTTTCAGGGCAGAGTATTGTTCCTGTTAGTGTTTAGTGTGAGATGATAGTAAATATTCCCTTTCTTTCTCCAGCAACTTTACCTGATAAGCTAACTTTAGGCTAACCAGCAGCACAACAAATATTTTCAAATAAGACTCACAAACCTGAGTCAGCACCAGTCTCATCAAAGCTGGGGTTCTGTCGTTGTACTTTTGGTCTAAAAAAACGTCCTTATGTCCATCTTCACTCATGCGTTTCAGGCAGAGAGTGTAGAAGAAGCCGGCTGCTGAAGGGCTTCTTCTTCAGTGGTGGAGGCTCAGGCAGGCTGTATACAAACTACTGCCAGCTGCTCCCTCTCTGTTGGACTTTGGTACTGCATGTTACTTCCACAATTGAGATCCGGGGCTTTTCATAAAACATTCGGGGCTTCAGCCCAAGTAGCCGGGCCTAACGCGCCCCTGTTCAGACCCACAAACACCTACGGATCTGGATGAAGAGAGTCAACCCTCAACCGCCGCAGCAGTCGAGGGTGTTGCCGCTGGAAATGCTAACACTAACGTTAGCTAACCTTGTAACACTATAGATGGTTTTCTGTGTGGCTGTATGTGTTTATGATTTCATGGAAAAGTCAGCAGTTGTTCATATGTTTATGATGTATGTTAATGATTGTTTCAGGTGTTGTTGAGGTGTTGTGCACGCATGTGTATCTGCTAGTGTTGAAGGTGTTTTAGAGAACAATAGGTACACATGACCACTTCCTTCATAGCACCCTCAATAAAAAGACTAGCTCCTTCATAGCACCTGCAGAAAAACATCTCTGGAGCCGCCACTGCTAAATACATTTACAAAGTATTCTCCCCAACACTGCTCATGATGCACGCCAGCTACAGTTTCTAATGGGTAGGGAGGTTTTTCACTGGTTTTCCGTGTCCTGAGGTGGGAGATGGGAGGAAGGGCAGCCAACAGAACGGCCCGAGCTCATCCATCACCCGGAGGAACCTAAATATTTACCCTGAAATCCACATTTATGCATTTAGTGCTGCAGCTTTCTGGGGCTAAAACCTCATGTTTCTGGGAAGATGCACAGTGTTTATCCAGTGCTACCCCCAGAAATTAGTCCTCAGCTGTCAGAGTTTGTAGTAACATCCATAAATTGTGACGTGTGTGTTTCACTGAAAATCATTAGACTCACGGGTCTCAACCAGCTGGGAAAGCCTGGGTCCTCCCTACCTCTGACCTCTGACCCTAACACCCTTTTGCTCCGTTTAACAGGAAATGTTTAAACTGAAGAATCTTTGATTCACATCAGTTTAAAGTCAGGACCATCGCTCTGTCACCACTCTGGTGTCTGAAAGTTCAAATCCACATTCAATTCTGTACATTTATTTATTTATGTTTATGTATTTAGCAGACGCTTTTGTCCAAAGCGACTTACAAGTGATAATCGGCATGTTGCCCTTGAGGCTAACAACAACAACAACAACAACTTGACATCAATCATGGAGAGGAGATGGACCAAGCCCCCACAATGCGGCTCAAAAATTGAGGCCAACCCAGAAGTACCAAAAATTGCAGTTCCACCCTCATCCACTAGGGGCTGGTGTCAGAAGCGAGCAAATCCTCATTGACTCCCATGTTAAAAATACCAATTTCACAGCAGAAATAAACATGTTTACAGCCTGGTACCAGAACATGTTATTGGTTTAAATGATCTAGTTTACACTCATGACAACTCTGAGGGGGGTGAATGTTTTTCTCACTCTTCTGTTTAAGTGTATTAAAAGCCTGAAATTCTGTATAATTAATGAGCATCAGACCCACGTGACCACAGAGCTAGCTCCGTGGAAAGGCCTCAGTAGAGCCTCGGTCTGGCCTGGAAACTGTTCTGGCATTTAGAGTCTCTGTGTGTGTGTATTCTGTTTTGGATATTATTTGTGCAATTGTTGGACAAAATGACTTGCTGTGGCATTAATTGCACTAATAGAGCGTCCAAGGAGTCTCCACTTCATTTTTTTCAGTAAGTAAAATTATATTTATGTATTTTAGGTCACTGCCGAGCTGAGCTTAGATTTTAACATGTACTGTTTAACCATGAAATTTAAATGTAATAGGGTAAAACCCAGTGCATTTAACATAATGCTGCACTTTAGAAAATGGGTTGAAATATAACATGTTGGTGGAGCTGGGTTCCCACTATCGGCTTGTGGAGCTCTCGGGAGACCGATGTTTTCCACCCGGTTATCCCCTCCCCGCAGCTCGGCGCATCTCTGTCTGATCTTCTGTCTGCTGTGCGGCTGCCGGCTTGTGGAGCTCTCGGGAGACCTCTGTGTTCCACCCGGTTTTACCCAGCGGTCAGCCCGGCGTATCTCTGACTCAGAAGCTCTGGTGTTGTGCACAGTTAACTCCAGTTGTAGCTAGGTTGCTACCTCCGTTAGCTTAGCTCCCACCTCCGCGTTAGCTTTGGGTTAGCCAGGGTTAGCTTCAGGTTAGCTTGTAGCTAGTTCGACCGGGTGTCATCAGTTGATCCCAGCCTTACAGCCCCACCCTCAGCTCCGCCTCTCTTCCCTTTTGTGGAATTGTCTGGGCTTGACGGAACCTGTGACACGGTCAAAATGGCGGTGGTGGCCACCTCCCATTTTGGCACAAAAACTTGTTATTGGAGTCTATAGAAAGGAGATGTCCAGTATATTTATGTTGATGGAGGGAACAAGGAGTGGACAGTAGAGAGGGGGGACGAGTGCAGGGAGGGTGCTAGTTAAGAAGATGATCTCTGAAGAGCAGGGTCTTCAGGAGTTTCTTGAAAATTGAAAAGGAAGCCGTTGTCCACATTTGTGGAACGATGCATGAAGAGACTGGATTGTCCTGAGCGTGGTATGGGCACTGTTAGCCGACGATCTTGTGATGACCGGAGTGGCCGGGCCGAGACGTAAGCCTTTGCAAGAGGATTCAGGTAGATGGGAGCCGTACCATCTCGGACTTTGTATGCTAGTGCTAGCGCGTGTTTATCTGGAGGACAAACTGCTTGAGCTCCTCCTTCAACACAACCAACACAGAATTAGAGGGCAGAGCTAATTCATCACAATAGACTTAAAACAAAGTGTTAAATAAATTCAACATCAGAAATTAAAACATATAAAAAATAGAACTGCTGAGTCACTCTAAGCACATAAGAGCATGACGCTAACATCGTAGATAAACATGAAGCTAACTCACATCCAAATTAAATGAGAATAACTGGCAATAAAAAACAGCATCTGAGCAAACAAATGCACAGCTGAAGCAGAGCAGTCACAGATCGGCTTCACCCAGACACAAGCTGAGTGGCTAAACGGATGAAGTGATGAGATGGACCTTCATTCAGTGGGTGACTTCTTCCAGTCTGAGGAGCTTTAACGCTGAAGGAGAACCTCCCCACCTCCTTTTTAAACCGAAGAACAAACGATGGATGATCGGTCAGACGGTGGAATACGACCAGTCAGTGAAACCAACTAAACTTCTAGATAAGATGGAAAATCTAAATAAATACAAAGCGAAGCGACATAAGCTAATGTAGACGACATCAAGGGACCGCAGCCTAGCAACCGTAGAATTCGGACACATCTGCATGATTGATAATGGGCAGCAGAAGCTGCATGACTATCCGCTTACGTACTGTCGCTTTGAAACTACTATGCAGGGTTGATGTGAACAAGACAGCTCTGGCTCCAGCCAACCACCTTTAGCTGGAGGTGTGACATCACTGCAGCAGGTTGGGATGGGCCTGCAGAGGGTTGGGGAGTAGTTCTCTGGGAGCTGGTCTGAGGGATCATCAGGGCGTGGTGAGGGCCTTTCCTCCTCATCAGTCTTTGTGCTTCACACACGCGCCTGGTGTTGACCTCGGCTGCCCCCAGGTCGGGGCCCTGACCTCACTTGTTCAGACCTTCCTGTCTGACTAAACAAATGCCTTCACGTGTCAGATCACCACCACAGAACAACAGCAGCGTGCTGGTGGGGGTAGTGTGAGATGAAAGCGATGAAAAGGCCACGGGGAACAAGCACAAGGCCTTGAGTGAAACAGGATCTTCTGTAGGTGTGCCGACTGATCTGTGGGGTCCTCCCTGGTCCCGTCGCCCCAGGAGGACAATCTCTCTAGTCCTGCTCATGACATCAGCTCCGTCTGGGTCCAGTCTGTTCACGTTAGCTAAAGTCACAACAATCTTACTCTCATTAGCTATCGAGTAAAATGTGAAAATCCCTTTTCCGGTTGTTAGCTACAAAAATGCAGCATTTTCAGAATAACACGATCAGTCATTGACTACAAATATCTCCTCTAGATTCTGCCAACGCCCAGGAAGGATGTCGCTTTTCTTCATGAAGGAACATTTCTGCCGACACCAGCAGTAACGGCACTCCTGCGGTACCTTTAGGGATTCACCAGACGTTCACCCCTCACACGCGTTGACTTACGTGCTTCTTACACGGCCGCTGCATGTTCCCATGGTCTGTCTGCCTGCTGAACCCTAGGCCGCATTTAGAAATCAGCTCAACATGGATTTGCTGAGATATGTAATTATTACTACACGTGTCTCTGGTTGAGTGTAAATGAAGAACAACACTTTCAGACACTTCTGCGCGCTCATCTGTGCAATAGTTTCTTCCACCAACCCGTTTCGGCCATCTAACCGTAGCCATCTTTGTTAACATTGTAAAGTAATCAAAATCAAATCAAGCTGTTTGAATCGACGTGTCATGGTGCGTCACGGGCTGAAAGTCCGTTAAGCATGAGATTTTCTCAGGAGAAAAAAAAAAAGCCAAGATGGCGCTCTGAGCAGTCACTTATCGTTGAGCTCTGCGAACCTAGCTTTACTTTAATATATTACACACAGTCAACGGAGACTTTAGTTACACCTATGCAATAATCATACTTTACTCTGAGTTTAAGTATTTTTTCAACCAAAATGAGTAAACCTGAAAAGAGAAAGACCGAAACTAAAAAGCTGCTAGCTAATAGCGTTTCTGTTAGCAAACCTGCTAATGTTAGCCAAGCTACCCAGCCTTCTCTCACTCTTGAGAAGCCCGCCGACACTAAAATTACTCTCATCGACTCCATTCACGATTATTTGGAGGCATTTTCTGAACCTCTTCGACATAACCGGATGGAGGAAGAGTTTCCCCCTCCTTCTGTCACTCCATGTGCCTCTCCCGCTGGTAAGCTAAGAAAAGTTTATTTGCAAAATAAGTCACAGTATAACTAATAACTACAGAAACTTTGGAGAACACTAAACGTTAAATTAAGAAGTATAAAAAAAGAAAATGTTCTCCAAAGTTTCTGTAGTTATTAGTTATACTGTGACTTATTTTGCAAATAAACCATTTCGTGATAGCAACGCCAATGTGCATTGTTGATTGGGGGGAGGGGGGGGGGGGCACACATTTTGGCAGCCGAGGCCCCACAGCCTGATAAAATCAGTATCCCTCCTTAACGTTTGCTGTGAAGAAACCCTCTGCAACGTTACTGTACTTATTGGTTATACTGTGATTGATTGCAAATAAATGATTTCGTGATAGCAACGCCAACAAAAACCGAGTGTAAATTGAATTCACCGGAGAGCGACGTGTTTCCATGATCACGTCTGGTTTTACAGTATTATAGTATCGCTCCCGTGAATGGGGAAACTATTTTTGACGGGGGTAACTACTTTTGCACAACACCTGAAACGCACTCGGACCCTGCATCGGGCCTGTCGGGTTCAAGGAACCTGACCCAGCGGCTGCATTAGCCATTCTCCACCCGCAGACAGACTCAGACATCCTAGAACAGCATCAGCCGGTGAAGGTTTTGGTATTTGTGGGTGTTGGTGCGTCTGGCTAAAGAAAGACAAGCAGACAGGTTGATGGTTTCTCAGCACCAGCACCAAGAGAAGACCCTGCTTCTGCGAGGAGCTGCCTTAAGCCAGTTTTATTTACAGGTCACAAAATCAGGCGTCATTCTCCGACTCTTCAGACCAGCATCAGTCTTTGGTTTCCCAGTTGTGAGACGTTACTGGAGTAACATTTATTTTACAAACATTTAAAAATAATCCCCACTTTCTTTGCCGTTATTGTTAAGGTGCAACAGTCTAATTCACAGAGTCGCTTAGATGAACAGTCAGATGTGTTTCATTTAAAAATACAAACTGGACTCGGAAGTCAGCTGGTTGAGGGTTTATGGATCTTTGCCCATCTATCGGTGAAACCTAGCCTCTGCTATGGCTCCTCGGCAGCAGTACAAGCGTGTGAGGACACCTGGGGTTGTGCGCTGGCTGAGTGGCGGCTAACTGAAGGAGGGATGAACTCATAAGGACTCGACTAATGCTGCTGTTGTAAACCACCACACTAAAGAAGACTCCTCGTTTGTCAGTGACAGCGTTGGCTCCTCGACGTGGTCTTAATGCACCATCCTGGGCAGAAACCAGACCCTCGGGCCATGAGCAGGGCTGCCAACGTTTGAACATTTCAGAGTGAGACGGGGTCACGGGGTTGGCAGCGGACAATTTGCCGACCGTTTAGAGCGAGGGTGGGGTATTAATATTGACTTTATTTATTTCTACTCTGTACGGAAGAGGATTAGAGCCACTGACAAGGGGAAAAAAAAGAGAATTCTTTCTTTTTTCTCAGAATTCTGACTTTTAACCTCGGAATTCTGACAGGGAATTCTGGGGGAATGTCTGAATTCTCTTTCTTTTCTTTTTTCTTTTCAGTGGCCCTAACCCTCTTCCATACCTCTGACTTTACAGAGGGAACTGACCTTTGTTCAATACAAATTTTCTTTTCGTGTGGATAATGCAACATCCACCTCTCCTGAACTTCGTCTGTCCGTCTGCAGTAAAGAGTTACAGGAACTAATGAATGTAGATGATTTGAACGCTCAGTGCGTTGGCAGCTTTGCACGGGAGCCATGAATGTGAGGTAACGAGTAAATTCTGCTGCCGTTATCCTGATTTGATGAATGTGTTTTTGCCCGAGGCCTCATACAGATTTAGCTGTGGTCTGAAACAGATACTAGATGTGGGAATTCTCCCTTCGGTTCAGCTTGGTTTAAAGTGGCGCCCCCCTGTGGTGAGAGGACATGGGACTGTGACCAGAGTTTGATCGGACTGAACCCACCCTGAGCTTCTCTCTGATTCCAGTGTTTACCTGTACAGGTTTGTATAAAATCACGGCTGGCATTTCCAACACGCCGACCACGTGTGGAGAACCCGCCCCGGCCGGCTCCGTTGGGTTCCTCTGGCTGAGCGGAGCTACGTGTGACGGGACAAACGGGTCTAGCTCTTTTACCAACACCTGTTGCTTTTGTCTCTGACCCATGCAAGGGCCAACCACATGCACAGTCATGTTTTAAACGCTTTAATGCATGTACTCCTGGCCAGTGATCATTAATAAATCCATTAATTAGCCACAGCCCAGTGAGATCCTGGTTTGTAGCGGACCTGGACTGAACCAAAAACCTGTTGGGGACTAGTGTTTATAACTGGTATGACCCAGAGTACTGTGCCTGTATTAGTAAACAGAAGAAGAGCTGAGATTCTGCATCAGCCTCCTAATCCTGCCTCCAAACCTCCGACTGTCCAGAGATCAGCGGCAGTGTCCTTATTTGTCTCCATCTCGATCTCCACGCAGCCGTTTCTCATGCTGCCGCTTAGTGATGATGTATTTGAAGAACTCGTACACAGACCAGCTGATGGCGGTAGAGGGCATCTGGTAGATGACTCTGGCCTGGACTCCCTTAAAGAAGGCCGCCACTCCTCCCATCCTGTACACGGTCCGAAAAGCCTCACCCAGCCCGGAGATGTGGCGGCTGCTGGGAGCCGAGGCAGCTCCCACTGAGGCTTCAGCCTGAATCATATGAACAGCAGGAGCCTCCTGCGTGTTGAGGAGGGTCTTACAGACGTCAAGAGGCGTGGTGGCTGCAGCAGCCAGAGCTCCAGCGAGAGCACCGGACACAACGTGGGAGGAAGGGTTGTACTGCCTGTGGGGGTTCAGCAGCTCCTGGAGGTACTCGTAGGTCATGAAGTGGAGCGCCTGGAAGGGCACGTTCATGGTCAGCTGGGTGGTGTAGCTGCGGTAGAAAGCAGCCGGACCCTCCAGCCTCAACAAGGAGCCCATGCAGTCCAAGACCCCCCGGTACGGAGAGTTAAACATCTGCATCCGCTGCTTCACAACTGGGGAGGGTACAGAATAACAAAGCCTTTAGGGACAAACAAACCTCACTGTGACATGATTTCTATACACAAACACTTAATCAGCCTTCCACAGGATTAATGAGACACTAGCAGACGGTCCTATGAGCCTGTAGCGCCACCTGGTGTCCACACCACAACCATGTTCCACACAGACCATCAGCTGTTCACATGCACAGGTGAAGCACTCACCTTCAGCGGGGTTCATGATGGCATCGTGCAGCACGGTGGCGGCACAGCCGGCCACTCCTGCAGGACAGAGCAGTTCAAGCGTGAACACAATGTACGTAGATGTGTACACACACACACACACACACACACACACACACACACACACACACACACACACACACACTGTGTGAGTCTCAGAACCAGAGCTTAACATGTTCTTTAGTTTAGAAACTGCAGCTAAAGATCATCGAGCGTTACGATCTTCTTCCTGATTCTACGTTAGACGCGAGTCGCGAGGTTTAATAACCACCCATGGTGCCACCCATGCACAAAGTCGTGCCTCACCTGGGCCACCCCATTTTAAAAGATCTGGACACGCCACTGATAATCAAGCAGCTCAACCCAGGTTGCCATGACAACTACCTACCAGGCTGATCCACTTCACCACCGAGATGGAAAAGAAACATGAAACAACTTTTAAGGTGTGTGTGTGTGTGTGTGTGTGTGTTTCTCTCTGGACACAAATAAAATAATTAGAATAAAATGCATTTATGATAAAATAAAAAGGTTGCTGACTGAACTATCAAACTAATATTTTTAAAGCATAAAACATTTTATTTGTGTTAAAACTTTAACTTTATTAGATATAACAGAATTATTAATCTGGTAAATAAACTAACTTTAGTATCTTTACGCTAACGCAGGCCCTCGGAGCGGTCCATGGTCCCTGACTGCTGACGTGTGGACCAGCCGTGCTGCAGAGGCGTAGCTCGGTGTGTGCTGCCGTTTCCTGAGTTATGACTGGACGATGAAGCGCTTCCACCTGGCCACGATGCCTCTGGTGAACACAAGTCGTGTTTGGCTCTAGGTGCCTACCTCCATCTGACTGCAGCATGTGTATTAACAGGTAATTAAAGTTGTTGATAAGCTTTATTATTAGATGGCACGTAGCTGATCGCGCTAATGATGGTACATCAGAGCATCCTGGTGCAACAAGCTAAACTTGATGAATGACATGATTAGTCGAGTACTCCTGACATTCTCTCACCTTTCTGACACATCGACGACTAAACATTAACATGTCATTTAACAAAAACATGAGTAAAATCTTTTAAGCACTCCGTGTTCTGCAGAGCCACAGCTCTTAGCTATATTTGCAAAGTTAGTTCGTCAGATTCATCATCATGCTGCCCACCCCGAGTAGAACACCGAGTGTGTGTGTGATATTTAAATTCACACACCAAAATTGTTGTTCATTCACACGGACGGGTCGCTGCAACAGCAGATTTCCTCTAGAACAAGAAGAAGGGGAAGTATCTCACCATTAGCACAGTGGCTGTTGGCACCAGGGTGGATTGCATCACTCAGTGAGAACTTGATTTTCTCATAAGAGGCGAAGTAAAGGGCGTGGGCGGGCCCTGCCCCCACCGCCAGCACATTCACACCCCTGATCGGTCGCCACACGCCCTCCGTCTGTATGATCTGACGTAGCGCATCGATAACGTTCCGGTAACGTGCTCCCGGCTCAGGCTGCAGGCTCTGCATGCGAGTCTGGAACAAAAACACAGCAGCAGTTAGATCCACACGTCTGCAGAGTCAACTAGATACCTTTTAGTGTTTTATATCCTTTATTTTCTGCCCGTAGTTTGTTGCCACATGTGAATCCTGATCTATACATCTCAGTCCTATCAGCTGCACATGCGGTGATGGAGACATGTTCCCTTCACACTTCACCTGGGGGGAGTTGCAGGCAATTGGGATCCTGCCACCATTAGTGTCATGTCTCCGGTCCACGATTATGCACGTCAGCTCTTTGTTGACTACAGCTCGGCGTTAACACCATCCTCCCCAACAGATTGGTAACCAAGCTGTCTGATCTGGGAATATCGAACTCCGCCCGTCTCTGGGTCAAAGACTTCCTGACCGACCGCTCCCTGAGAGTGAGAACAGGCCCTCACATCTCCAGACCCTAAACTGAACATCGGCCCCACCTCCTTAACCCCCTCCACACACACACACACACACACACACACACACACGACTGCAGCCCCGCACATTCTAGCAACACAATCATCAAGTTTGCTGATGACACTACTGTTGTGGGGCTCATCTCTGGTGGGGATGAATCCGCCTATCGGAATGAGGTGGAGCAGCCGTTGGTGTGCTGCTGTGACAACAACCTGACTCTGCAACCTCCAAGACCAAGGAACTGGTCCCAGACTCTAGGAGGAGGAGAAAAACACAAATTCAGCCCCTGTTTGTCCGGGGGAACAGGTGAAGAGGGAGGCAGACTTCCGGTTTCTGGGCGTCCACGTAGAGCTGGAACTAACCTGGAGCAGCAACACCATGACCGTCGTCAAGAAGGCACAGTAGAAACTGTACTTTACTCAGAAATAACGGTGTTGCAGAAACTGTTTGCTCTATAGAGCACCCTGACCTACTGTCTGTGAGTGGTTCACCAGCTGCACAGCAGACAGAGACGCTCCAGAGGGTCGATAAAAAGGCCCAGAACATCATTGGTGGCCCTCCCCCCACCCTGGAAGACCTGTACAGTGTCTGCCGCCTTAGGCGGGCCAACAGCATTCTCAGGGACTCATCCCACCCAGGTCGTTCGCGCTTTGAAGTGCTGGCGTTGCAGGTCACTAGAAGCACGGACAAAGAGGGAAAAAACAGCTTTTTTGCAAAAGCAATAACGGCGTTAAATACAGGAGGGTCGTGATCCCATTCCTGTTGCTCAACACTGAATCGTGCAAGACGAAAGGTACGTGACTTGTGTACATGGGGCATGTGTTTTCCTATTTAACCCACTCGTTTTTTAGCCAGGTTCTACTTTTAATGTTTTTTATTATTTTTTATGCTCCTTAGGAGAGAGTACTTTCAATTTTCGTTGTACTTGTGCAATGACAATAATGGCATTCATTCATTCATTGATGGTGCATTTAGTGGGGCTGCTCGATTTAGGCACAAATGATGACGATTCTAACCTCTTAACACGCAGACGTACCGGTGCCGGGACATAACGAGTACTGACCAACTTCCAGCCGTGTGTGCACGCCTCTCCGGTATGCACCCGGACAATACACACATCAGAGTTTCGTCTCATGACGCAAACCGTTCTGACACACAACCACAGCTCTGACACTAAAGCCTTTTTACAGACAAGCTAAATCTTTAGGTCTCGAGAATAGAAAAAGTGCTGAAGTGCATAAAGTGCAGGTGGGCGTAAAAAATTATCTGGTACTCTCACTGGTGCTCTTCAGCCAAGGGATCCACATGAGGGTTAAGCAAAAAGAGGTCCGAGGCACTCAGGAGACAGAAAATTAAAAGCCTTTATTGGTGTACGGCTTAAATGGTTAAAACCTTTCTGCCGACGTGTTTCAGCCCACAGGGCCTTCGTCAGGGCTCAGGATGTTTGTAGGCCCTCTCACTTCCTGGTAAAGAAGGCCAATCAGTGACACCTGCTGCAGTTGGGCAGGTAGACAGTAGGGATGCACCGATGGATCTGCATTTAATCCCAAACGGCCCATAGCGCCCCTATCGGTTTTGATCCGAGTTTTCAAAATAGATCAAAGCAGACCGGCCAGTGTTGGTGTATAGCACCTCCACGTCCATAGTAACAAGAAGTCCAGGTCCGATGTTCTTTACATCATTCAGTTTGTGCAGTACTTGTGTAGTATCTTGAACAAAAGAAGGCACCTCTGATATGCATGGTTTAATGAAAAAATCTAAAAATTGAATTCAAAAGTTATAAAATCATAGTTATATTGCAATTTTAACGGATATTTTGAAATATATTTCTTAATAATATATGTTTCTCTATGAGTCCATAGTGATTTAATACTATAGTACAATTGGACAAAATCTCAATACTCCCGTGAAATTACATTCAATTTAATTTTCAATTTTCAAATTAAGCATCAAAAACCTGAACATATTACAAACCATATGTTTAAAGAACAGCCTAAAAATCTGTTTTTCCAGCTTCTGGTGTGGAAAGGAGAAGAGAAGACCACCACTAGTTCCAACACGGGAAGTGCCATCAACATCTGATGTGGGATTGATCAAACTCCCCAAAACGGAACTAAAAAAAAAACCAAAGATCCAGCAGCATGTTGAGAATTTGTTTTACCAACATGCCCGAAAACACCCAAACACACTGAATACGTAGGTTTGGTGACAGAGGAGGCATTCCCAAGTGTAAAGCCTGTAAACACGACCCTCAACAGGTTCTAAATGTGTGTTTTGAGGCACGTAGAGTAATAAATGCAGGCATGTAAGAAACCGAAGCTAGCCGGCTACTACAACCGGAAGTCCCAGTTAGCCACTGACCTCTGGTTGTCCATGTTAGCTTGTAGGCTAGCAGGATGCTAACGGCGGTCTGCGTTATTCGTCCAGTTTATTTAGGAAAGCTGCGCTACTCGTATAAATGTTGCGATACCTTGACACAGTCGATGGGGTACATGAGGCAGTGTTCCATGACTCCAGCCACGGCTCCGGCCAGCATATGCGTGCTGCTGGTGGCTCCCTGCGGGAGTCCTTCGTAGTCCATTTCCGGCTCCACAGAGGTAAGAGGCTCCGGTGCTGTTCGGTGCAAGACCGACACAAAGTCTTGTCCCCCTGCCTTCATCATCGGTGAAAGAGACCCCAAAAATTCACCCGAGGCCCCAGTGAGCCTGCGGCCCAGAATACCAAACCCTGACCCGGCGGCGGTGGAGCCCGTGACCCGCCTGTCGACTGCAGGTGAATCCAGGGTCGTTCGCGGCAACACAAAGCCTTCCGCTTCCATTCAGACGGAATAAGTTGGGCTTTAAGGTTAATTTGAACCCTTAACACCGGCGGGACGCCAGTTGTTCCCCGGTGGTGGACCGCGTTCCCGGGCGCGTAATTTGTAATCGTAGGGTGTCTAAGGAAGAGCCCGCCTTTCTTGTCTCTAATTGGCTAGAAATGCTCTCCTACGATTGGCTGTTTCAAGCGGGAGCCTAATGAAACGTAGACACTGGGGAGCGTAATAGCGTCACCGCCATATTGGATAGGTCTCCTCACTCTCCAAAACTCCAATGTCAATGCAGAGTTAGCATCTACACCCGCTTTTTTGCCGCCTGCGGTTGCAGCAACCCGCGTACATTCGAAGACAGATCACGTGAGATTACTATTGATTGAGATTACAATTACAAACTTTTCTAGCCTATCTGATGGGATTTGTTATTTATTTTCTTTAATTACGTTTATATTTTAATTATCATGCCATACCATGTGTCTGATGTTCAGTTCAATACACTTCAGTTTATCACAACAAGAGTCGTCATGGGTATCGTCCACAAAGGAAGCCTCTCCTAAAGCCCACAGGTCTAGGCTTAGCTAGGGCCCATGCTGAAAGAAAGGAAGACTACTGGGACTCTAGACTCTGGAGTGATGAGACAAAGGTCACAGGTTTTTTTTTTCATAACTATGGCTTCATAAAGGCATGGTGCCTACAGTGAAGCACGGTGGTGGTGGTGTGCCTATGTGGGGCTGCATGGAAGCTGCATCTCATTGATGGTATCATGAACTCAACAATGTCCTGCTCTATACTGAAGGAGAGGATGCTGCCATCACTCCGTGCACATGGTCGTCGTGCACTTCTCCAACATGACAACGATCCAGAACACACATCTAAAGCTGCTGCTGCATTTCTGCACAAGAACAGGGTGAAGGTGATGGAATGGCCAAGTCTGCCTCCTGATCTGAAGCCAGTCCAACACCTGTGGAGAATTCTGAAGCAGCAAGTGGAGCATCACTCTCCATCCAGCATCCAGGCTCTAGAAGAGGTTCTTCTTGAAGAATGGAAAAAGATAGATGATGCAAATGTCGCCATCTTGTTCATTCCATGCGTAGAAGACTTGGTGCTGTCCTTGAAAACCACGGTGGTCATGCTAAATACTTGATGTAGTAGTTTTTGTTGTGGGGTGTTTTCATTTTTACTTCAACCAGTTTTAGTAAAACTCAAGATTGTGTGATCTAAGTTATATTTAATAACCTTAATTTCATGTTATGGAGTTAAACACGTGTTCCATTAAACCAGCCTTGGGAAAATTCTGGAAACTGTTCTTTGGTTCATTGAGCTGCTGATTAAATTCGTACTTTTTAAAGGGGTGTACTCATTTATGCTGAACACTGTAGATGTCACAAAGAAAACATTTATTTGTGTTTGCCTCTGGGCTGTGCAAAACAAATAAATAAATTTTAAAATCATGGAAAATTTCACAAGAACAGTTTTTTCTGTTGTCTTTCAGGACTTCTGTATTTACGATACTAAAATATTTTAATATGTTTTCACAAGTTTTTACATGTAACAGCTGAATTAGAGCTATCTAAAATGAGAGTTTCTTCATGTAGGAATTGTTTCTCTTTTCCACAATGTTCATTCCTGACAGGAAGAATGTAATTGTGGATAGGAGGCGCTTCAAACACATGAACAGGAAATGTGACATATTTTGTCCCAGGAAGAATTACGTTTCAGATATCTGAAATGCTCATTGAGGATAGCAGGAGCACTATTGTGGATATCTGGAATGTTAAATTTTGCTTGGAACAATAAAATTTACATATCTAGTCTGCTTAATAAATGATAAAACGGCAGTGTCTGGTCGCCATTTTAGATGGGTCTCCATTCGCCCAGAGTGCATTCTTTTCTACTGAGGAAGGTGTTTACCAACTAAAAAACACATTTAATCAAGCTTTTTAACAAAATCAGACACAAGGTATGGCATGATAATTAAAATACAAATATAATTAAACAACAAATATATATTCTTTTAAAATATAAAATCCAGTCAGATAGGCTAGAAAGGTGACTAGTAATCCCACGTGACCTTTATTCAACTGTACACCGGAAACACCAGAAACGGGCACAGTTGCCCACTCTGCATTGACTTTAGAGAGTGAGGAGGAGACCCATCCAATATGGCGGCAATGCTGTAACGCTTGGATACGCTACCCAGCGCCCAATGGGGCGTCACGCCTGAAGCTATCACAGTTACGTCACCGGCAGTCTTAACCGGAAGTTCCTGTAACATTCCGGTAATTTCCTCCTCTCTGCCTTGTCGCGTTCTTGTAAAGTCGTCTCAGACGAGAAAGACTGACAGGCGTCAATACTTCAATCCCGTTTCTACCGACTTTCGCGCCGCCGTGGCCGAGGACTGTCTGCAGTGAGGTAGGTGGTCGGGAGGCTGCCGCTAGCATCAGGAAACCTGTTAGCTGGTTGAAACTCCGGTTGGTTTGTAAAACAGTCGGTAAAAAACGTCATTTTTAGGGTTGATGTGTTCGGTTTGACGGTTTTAGCTTTATGCAACAGTTCCTTACCGGGGAGATAAGTCGGTTATTTGTGAGGCCGCGCTGGTCCGAGCACAGGCAGCAGAAATATCTAGTCCAGCAGCCTGAAACCGAAGAGCTGGAGCGCCTGTTCGGATGGACCTGGGAACAGCCTGCTAGTCTGGTGCGTTTGGTTTCGTTTGGGTTTATTCTACCAAGTCAGCACCAACAGTGTTACACGCAAGGACAATGCAGGCGTGGGTTCGTGCAGAGGTTTCCTAACCAGAGGCTGTCTGCAAACCGAATCCTTGAAACAATCAGATCAAAAAGAAAGAAAACGATCTCTTCTATCGCGCCTCTCGTTGTAAAAATCCCGAGGCGCTTCACAAAAACAGTCAATTAAAATGAGGGATGTTCCGATGCAACTTTTTAAACTTCCAATACGATATCGATATTTCAGCCTTCGCTACTGACCGATACCGATATCAGTCCGATATATCGGTGCGATGTGATATCGGCACAAATCCTACGCATTTTTACCTGTTTCAGAGTGTGGAACGTATAAAAGGCCCGATCAGGTGATTTTACTCAAACAGAAAACAAAAGCCAGCAACAGTAAGTCTAAAAACCTGATATTTTATTACCTTTGGCTGCATACATGTGAACAGCTGAGGTTAGGGACACGAGGAAAACACAACTGCTACAAGTTGAGTGTTTAAAGTTCACACACTGAGAAAATCCTCCTGCTTATGTTTTGTGATCCTGCTTCAAACGCACGATGAGGTAGATGTATAAATCTGGTGTAATCTGTGTTACACTCAGCCAAACCCTCTTCTTTGGACTTTAATGGAAAATACATGGCCGACATTGTTCCTTGCTACGTTGCTAGCACACACTGTTCTGACCAGTGTTCCCCTACATAGGCTCCAGTGTCACACCTACAAGATCCACACACACTCATGCATGGGAAGCCCCCCCCCCCCCCAGCTTGCACGGACAATGCACAGCAGCAAAACGGTCCGTGTGCTGTGACCCACCCCCCACCCCCCTTACCCCTGGACAACACACAGCAGCGAAACGGTCCGCGCTCAAGCCCCCGCGCCACAGCTGGAAAAGTTTCCAGGGGAAGCACTGGATCACGTGGACTTTGCATGCTGGGTCTGGGCGCTGGTCGATAGAATTCCTGGAATGGAATTTAAAGCGGAACGTGCCGCTGATATCAGAGATTTTTGATGCAGTCCGATATAATCTGATGCAGTGTTCTTGGGTCGATACCAATACTGGAACGGACATCCCTAATTAAAATATAAAAAAAGATTTCAAAGAATGTTAAAAAAATGTTTAAAATGAGAACAAAAATGGTGATTAAAAATGTAAGGAAAGGAAAAGAGAAAACGAATAGGAAAGCGGGAAATCATTGGATCCCGGGAAAGGTGGAATAACAGCATTTATAACGTTTATCAGCACACACACACACACACACTGGTAAGAAACATCAGTGTTCACAAGCTTGTTTGTGTTTCAGCCATTTTTCCACCTGGGAAGTGGAAAATGTGTTTTATTGCTCATGCTCAACGTAGGGTCATCTCAGGTCCTCTACATGAGAATGAGGACAGATGTATTTCGGTGGTTTGTCTCTGTTGGAGACTCCTCTGGTTGTAGCTCCTGTGCTGCTGGCTTCTCCGATCAGTCTGCTCACCAGCTCTGAGACGAGGCCATTCAGACATTTAAATGTCGGTTTTATAACCGAGAACTTTATAAAGTTATTGAAACTTAGGACATTGTACTTCTCCTGTATTTTGCAGTGGTGTCACTTCCTTGGTTTTTGGCTCAGGGCTTTTAGGGCTTGTTTTACAGACACGACAGGTTTTAAAGCAGACTGGGTTGCTTGGCCCCTAACAGTTACACAGTAGGAGAGGTGAGACACAATCATGGCAGCTTTAACAGGTAAATATGGCCTCATCAGATGGAGGCAGTTCAGGTTCGTCTTAATGTCCAAAACAACACCCAGATATTTAAAGTCATCCACTTGTTGCATGAGTAAGTATCATCAGCATACGTTTGGCACTGGACACCTTTACAACTGTTGGGTAAGTCGATGCATAGACAAAACCGTAATGGGCCTAGGATGGAACCTTGTGGGACTCCTATTGAACAGCTGCTTTGTGGTGAGTGCCACTCGCATCAGTCCTGCTGAGAGTAAAAGGGTCTGCTGGCTCAGTGGCTGGGATCTCCATGAGGTCTGAAATAAGACGCCAACTCTTCTACCGAATTAATGAAGTAGTTATTTAGAGCATTCGCCACTGCTGTCGAGTCAGTTGTGTCCGTTAAAATCCATCGAGTCAGTCCTTTCTCTGGTTTGAGTCTTTTTTCATGACTTTGTTGAAGTGGGACCAGAGAGCTGAGCTGCTACCTCCTGATTGGTTGATAAGTTCAGTGAAGTAGGCTGTCAAAAGAATCAGACAGGAACAACATCAAGACTTGTTTCTCTCTTTGATCCGGAGGAAAGTGGACCTCTGGACCGGATCCTGGCCAGAACGCAGCCACCATGAGGTGACGAGTGACACATCTTGGACTTTGGCCGACGTGGACACATGGCAAGGTAATAAACAGTCACTGAGGTGTGGCACGTCATCACTTTTCCCTCTTCCATTCTTAACGCTGCTGTGTTTGGTTTGTTTATGTTTATGTTTATGTTTGGTTGTGTTCGTCCTCCACAGGATCACCTTGTCCTGCCTGCCGGCCTCCTGGTACTGCAGCGTGTCTCTGCTGTCTCTGAGCTGTGCCACCAGGCACAGGCTCCTGCTGCTGCTGCTGCTCTTCATTACCTCTGCACTCCTCTTAGCAACCTACCAGGGGCAGCTATGGGGCAGCCAGCGGCGGCCTGGGGGCCGAGTAAACAAGTGAGTGGGTATTGGTGGGGCTTAAGGTGGAACTCGGGCAGAGAGGTTGGATTTTTGAGCCGTCCCATGAATGTCGACGCGTCCAAAGCTTTGTGATGCAAAGCTGATGTTTCTTTGGTCTCTAGTCGTCAGTAACACGTTCACGAACAACATGCATGCAGTCATTCCCACCCGGCTTGGCTCGCAGCGGGACAGATGTTGTTTCAGTGTCCAAGAAACCGCAGAGAACATCTCCACGTCTCGGACGGCTCATAACACGGCGTCTGGCAATTATCCTGAAGGCACCTGTCGGCATCGCCGGCCTTTTGGAGCTCTTTACCGTGTTATGTCGTCATCTCCTCATGAGAGAAAGATTTTTCCTGCAAACGAAAGAAAGCGGCCCTTTTCTCCTGAGACTATCAGGGTGTACTCATTTTTGCGACATGGGCTTGAATGGATTTGTTAGAAAACCGTAGTTTGTGTGTGAAAACGAACACGTTAGTAACCACCAGCCCTCGTCAGTGGGAGTATTCTGGCGTCTGAAAGGAAACTAAAGGTTTTCTGGGTAATGTAGTAGGGTGTACTCATTTATGCTGAGCGCTGTACCTGCCGGTACCGAGACCCGATCTGATTCTTCAGCAAAGCATTAAAGTGCAGACCGACATTCTGGCTCTAGTGTGCAGGACGTTTTGTTGAAGTGATGACGAAACAGAACAGCACGTTGTTTCTTAAATCCTGAGATGAGTGGACGCAGCTCGGACGTGTCTACGGCTGCTGGTTCCACTCCAAGTCTGGGGAAAGAACTTCATGTTGAGGAAATCATGAGGTCATCGTTTGGTGCTATCGGCCATGTTTACTGGAGTGGAGAACGTGGTTTCAGGCTGCTCTGTCCCTCTTCTCCACCCCTCAGGTACCTCTCCATCGCTGAGTCCATGGAGGCTACCGACATCCGCAACTCTGCTCTGAACTATGGGATCGTGGTGGACTGTGGAAGCAGCGGCTCCAGGGTCTTTGTGTACTACTGGCCCCCCCACAACGGGAACCCCCACACCCTGCTGGACATCCGACAGATGAGGGACGGTGATCGAAAACCCGTCGTTAAAAAGATCAAACCTGGTGAGTGCTTGTTGTTAGGGTGGCTCTACCGGGGCCACTGGTCCACTGCGGACCATTTTAGTGTCGGGAGTTGTGCCTTCGCTCATCGATGAACACTTTGGAAAACCGAGTGTGAGCAGGAGACGTACGGCAGTGGAACGTCAACCCGTATAAAGAAGCAGATGTTGCCTCGGTCACCCAGGTCGGTTATCACCCTGTGAGGAGGACCGACAGGCAGCCGTGGTTTTATCAGCTGACAGATTAGATGTCCTGTTTTATTCCTGGAGCAGCCGGCGAGGCGGGTTTCCTCCTGGGAAGTGTCGCGCTGCAACAGCTGGACTAGGTTAAGATTAGAGTAGCTGGCTCTGTAGGACACCTGCTCATGTAGCTAGCTGCAACACGCTAATGAGAACGTTAGCTAGAAACCGTTTCACTCACTAGCATACAAAACCAGCATCTTTCAGTCAGGCTTGCTGTTACTGATGTTACTGGTGTGTGTGTGTGTGTGTGTGCGTGCGTGTGTGTGTGTTTTTCAGGTATTTCCACCCTGGCAAACACACCCACTCAGGCCAGTGACTACCTGGAGCCCCTCCTGAGCTTTGCTGCTGCCCACGTGCCTATGGGCAAACACAAAGAGACACCGCTCTACATTCTGTGCACTGCTGGCATGAGGCTACTGCCTGACAGGTAGGTACAGCCAGGTGTGGTGGTGTGTGTCATGTTTATTGTACACGTGTAGTATGATGTTGCTTACTGGGTAAAAGTACTGCGATGTAAAGCCAGGGAAGAGTGGGCGTGTCCAGTTCCTGGTTAAACGCCTCCAACACCACAGCTACAAATGTAACAGGAAGGCCCGGACGTGACCCCTGAGGAGGCCGGAGTCAGGCCCTCATGGTACGTTTGGTAGAGCAGAGGAAAATAATCAAATAATGGATGCATGTGTTCGATCCCAGGACGCTCCTCCAAACATGCGTTATTATTTTCATAATATTATTATTAGTGGGAGGTGGTATTTGTTAACAGCGCGTTGCAGAGGAAAGTGCGTACTCGGGGCCACCACACATTTCATATATCAGGATTTCGGCCATTTTACAAACAGATTTGGTTGTTGGATGGATTATAGGAACGTTTCTGCGGACGTTTGGTAAATGAGGGCCCAGGCGGGCAGACGGGGATGTACACGCTTTATGAGGAAATAGCAACGCCACACGGTCAAAAGCCCTAAGATGTGGATTTTGTAGAACGGCTTTTAATCTGATGCTCTGCTTCCAGCCAACAGGCGGCCATCTTGGAGGACCTGGTCAACGATGTTCCTCTGGAGTTTGATTTTTTGTTTTCCCGTTCGCATGCTGAGGTCATCTCAGGGAAGCAGGAAGGTGAGGTGACCTAAGAGCAACGGTGAGAGGGTACCTGCTTCTGCTGCTCTGATCATCACACACACCCTCTCGTCTCCTCCCTCCAGGTGTGTATGCGTGGATTGGCATCAACTTTGTTCTGGGCCGCTTTGATCATCCGGATGAGGGTGAGTGAGGAGGCGGAGCTTCGAGAAGACACGACATGTTCAGACTGGGATGAAGCTTGTTTTCCTTTCAGAGGATGCCACAGTTGAGGTGACGACTGGGTCAGAGAACCAGCCTCCCATCAGCCGGCGCCGCACAGTGGGCATCATGGATATGGGCGGAGCTTCCCTTCAGATCGCCTATGAGGTGCCCAGCGCCATCACCTTCAGCTCCACCCAGGAGGTGAGGAACACTGGTGTGGGGCGGTGTGGATGAGGAGCAGCAGGGGAGTTTAGTCTGGTTGTGTTTGTCAGGAGGAGGCTGGGAAGAGCGTTCTGGCCGAGTTCAACCTCGGCTGCGACGTGGAGCAGACCCAACATGTGTACCGGGTCTACGTCACTACCTTCCTGGGCTTCGGAGGAAACATGGCCAGACAGCGCTATGAGGACCAGCTGGTCAACAGCACACTGGCCAGGAACAGGTCCGCGTCGTGTTGTTTGTTAAAACGTGGATCTTTTCCTTGTCGTCTGGGTTCACGGAGATCCTCGCTTTCATGTCCAGGTATGTGGCTGCAGAGACCGGTCTGAGGGAGGACAAGCCCCACCTGGACCCATGTCTCCCAGTGGAGATGTCAGACGTAATTGTGAGGGACAACCACACCTTACACCTGAGGGGTCAGGGGGACTGGAGCCGGTGTCGGGAGGCAGTGAGACCTTTCCTGGGCCTCCACAACGGCACCATCTCCCCACAGGGTGTCTACCAGGTAAACCAGTGCTCCTTAAAGGAAACACACACTAGTCACACTCTTCACTACTCCCTTTGTCCTTCAGGCCCCCATCAACTTCAGCAACAGCGAGTTCTACGGCTTCTCTGAGTTTTACTACTGTATGGAGGACGTGTTGAGGATGGGAGGACAGTACAGCAGTCAGAAATACTCCCAAGCTGCTAAGGTACCACTCACCACTTTCACACTGACGCTGGAGCGGTTCTGGCTGACGGCCACTGCAGCAGATGTGTTTGAAACGTCTTTCAGGACTACTGCTCCACCAAGTGGTCGACGCTGAAACAGCGCTTAGACAACCAGCTGTTCTCCCAGCAGGCTGACCTCAGCAGACTCAGGTAAGGTCCAAGGCTTCTGCACAACTGGTGAAGACACGATGGTGGCCCACTCCGTAACCAGAGGGTGGCTGGTTCAGTTCCCGCGCAGTCTGGCAGGCATTGTGTCCTTGGGCAAGATCCGAATCTCCATCTTGACACCGCAGATGTTTGGTTCCTGTTGCTCACCTGCTATTAGCTTCTGTCTGTGTCCAGCAGGGGGCGCCACTGAGTAGATCAGTGTGTGTGTGTGTGTGTTTCTGCATAAGTTTGTGTGTCCACGCGTGTATCTGTGTGTACGCATGCATGTGTGTGTTTCTGCATAAGTGTGTGTGTACGTGCATGTATCTGTGTATGCTTGCCTGTGTGTGTGTGTACACGCGTGTGAGTGTGTGTTTCTGCATAAGTTTGTGTGTACACGCGCGTGTGTGTACGTACGTACGTGTGTGTCTGCATACGCGTGCGTGTGTGTACGCGTGTGTGTATCTGTGTGTGTGTACGCGTGTGTGTATCTGTGTGTGTGTACGTGTGTGTGTGTGTTCTTGCATAAGTTTGTGTGTACACGCGTGTGAGTGTGTGTACACGCGTGTGAGTGTGTGCGTACGTGAGAGTGTGTGTGTCTTGTTGGGTTGGAGGTGTTTTTCTGCAGCTGCCTGAGCCGTGAGTCGTGTTGCTGACCGTGAACGCAGCAGGTCTGGACCATCTAAGTCTACGTCCTGGTTATTTCAGGTATCAGTGCTTTAAGTCAGCCTGGGTGTATGAGGTGGTTCACTCTGGCTTCCGGTTCCCTTTCGACTACCCGAGCCTCAAAACGGCCCAGCTGGTCTTTGACAAGGAGATCCAGTGGACCCTGGGTGCCATTCTGTTCAAAACCCGTTTCCTGCCCCTCAGGTAACTCCGCCTCCCTCGTGCAACTCTCTGTCACACGCACTCACCCTTTTAGAGCTGTAGATGATTACCAGCACTGATGTTCTTGAACTTTGACCTGGGTTTCTCAGGGACCTGCAGCAGGAGACTTTGCGTCAGAACCACCCCAGCTGGCTCCGCCCCTCTTTCGTCTACAACCATCACCTGTTCTCTCTCTGCCTGCTGGTGGTGGTTCTCGCCATCCTGCTCTACATCCTGCGTCTGCGGAGGATCCACCAGCGGGAGCTGAGGCAGGCTGAGGCGCTGGACCTCCTCTGGACTGAAGAGGGAGAGGCTTTGCTCCCCTGAGACCCTGACGGGTCACAGATCCGTGACATCAGAGGACCCAGAGCTTAATGAGCCACTTTAAACACGCAGACGGAGACGATGCTTTCTTCTCACTGGATGGAAAGAGTCTGTTCCACTCGTCGGCTCTGGTTAATGAATCATTCCTCCACAGAGGCTCTCCTGAGGTTTGCTTTACTGGACTAAATGTTCACCGCGGACATTCCAGGACCACCGAGGCTGTGTGGTTGGCTCAGGGCTAGTCGGCTGATTCCTACCGCGTGTTTGTGACACCTCCTGATGGAGATCCAGCGGATCTTCAGACTCTTGCTGCTGTTTGCACTCGTGTCAGAGGACCGGTGTTTTCCGGAGACGGGCATCGTGCAATGTTCGGCTGTGATTCCCTTTTGTACGTTTCTCACGTCTGGAATGGAAATGTGAACCAGTTGTAATCCGATTACAGTGTCTCTTTGGAATAAACGTCTGTGGAACTCGGAGAACATTCCAGCAGAACCTGTCGGGTTCTAATGAAACACGGCTCCAGGTTTTATTTAAAAATATACTTTAATGGAACAGCTGCATATAAATATTAAAATATACATTATACAGGTGTACTCGACTCACGACACTAAACAAAATATTAGGCTTCTATCGTACGGCACTTCTGTCCTGTAGGTGTGTGTTAGTGGGGGGGGGGGGGGGGGCTGTACGGTATGTGTGACGGGTGGAATGTTTCCCTCTCCCAGAATCAAACCCTCAGCAGTTTTAGCTCCGCTGGAGGCCGTCGCCCCACCTACCCCTGGTTTTTACTCGTTTCTGTGGTAACTGACCAGGTCTGACGAAACCCCACGTGGACCGCGAGGGCTAAGCTGACACCCCAGCAGGTGGCAGTGCTGCTCCACAGGTGGGGGATTGGGGCTCAGTGGAGGGAGTGGGGCAGTGAGACAGGCACCCGGAGGTCAGCGGCGTCCCACCAGTATAGGCTTACTGATGGATCTATTCAGACCCACCAGGTCCAGAACCCCACTGTGACCACATGAAAGCTGCCTCCACTGTCTCTACTGGTGGCTGGACTCGCGCTGAGACGACTGAAGCATCTTTAGCTACTCAAACCTGCGTGAGATCAGTTAAATCCAGCATCATCAGCAGCTCTGCTGTGAGCCAATGTCTCGCTCCATCACATCCCAAAGGCTCCTCCCTCGGTCGGTAGCTCCAGGAGACCAGCAGGAGTGAGCTCCATGCTGCAAATCCTTACGTTGGTTGCACTTTCATTAGTTTCAGACAAAAGGCCTTTTCAGCCAAACCCAAAGGAACCAAATGAACTTCTGCAGCTGCTGAGTCTCCTATTGAAAGCTCATCAACGTTCCTGAGGTGATAGAAGGAAGAGCCAACTGGAGAATGCAGCCTAGCCAAGAACTTGGATGTGGGAACGCCGTCAGACCTGGCTGAACTGTTCCAGCAGCGAGTCGGTGTGTCCACCCCCAGAAGCAGTGCCAGTCCCCCACATGGCTGATCTGGGTTCAGCTCTTCTGTGTGATGAGACTCACCAGTTAAGCCGACTCGGGGGTCAGACGCAGCATCACCAACCGGTGTCTCCATCCGTATCTGTCGTCACATCAAGGTGCCAAGTCAGGAGGACCTCAGGTCCACGGTCGGGAGGACACTCGCCTGCGTTAGAAGGTGCTTGGATGATGTCGCCCCAGTGCAATAAAGGGTCCTTGAATGTGTTTAATGTCCACTAACATTTAGCGAGCTTGGACAAGTTCAGCTCCTACAAAGACCACAGGAAAAGGCTGAGTTCAGAACTCTGAAGACTAGCATCACCCAGTGGGCGTGGCTTTGCCAAATAAACAAACAAAGTGCTGCTGTCTACATCTACCAGTGTTTCCCTCTACTCGCTATACAGGAAGTAGTGCTACATATTTGGGTAAGGTCAGGTCCAGCCCTGCCCTGCAGAGCGTGTTCCTCTGACATCACAGACTCTCAGGTCAACGGTGCTTTCTCTGTTCTACTCGCTGAACATGATTGGGGGGGGGGTCCAGGAATCTTTGGTCGGATCTTCTCTTAAGGTGGCACTTTCATGTTGGTGTGTTGGAGTTAAAGTCCAGGAGATGGCAGCAGGACACACACACCTAGGCCTAGGCTCCTCCCACTTCCTGATGCTAAGACTTCCTCTGTGTCATATGCCCCCCCCCCACCCCACTGACAACTACAACCATCTACAAAACAGTGCAACGTCTATTCATAGGCACAATGGGATACAAATACAGCACGCTGAGGGAGGGACCACTGTGTTTTACACACACACACACACACACACACACACACACACACACACACACACACACACACACACACACACACACACACACACACACACACACACACACTGAGTAGAGACATCAGCAGCAGCTCTGGCCGGGTGTTTGTGCAGCAGGGTGGTAAGGTGCTTGTATTTAAGCTCCTCCTCCTGACATCTGGAGGAGCCGTAGCTCGGTAGGGCCAGGAGGGTGGTGCTGGGTGGGTCGGGGTGTGTGTGGAGGAAGCTGGGTGTGAGCAGAGTTAGCCTGCTGCCTGGTCGTCGCCCGGCAGCAACTCTTTGCGCTGGCTCTGGCTGCTAGCGCTGGCAGCCAGAATCCTCTGCACAAAGTCTTTGGTCCGTCCAGCGACTAGCGGTCCTGATTGGGTCAGAGAGGGACATGTGATTAAAGAAAATATTTTTAACTTTAAAATAAAAAAAATATTAAATAAATAAATAACAGGACAGCACAAGGGTTAAACAGTCTCAGCCCTGAAGGCCAGGGAATAGAAATATCTTCAAACGTACTTTAAAAGTGGGAAGGGAGGGGGCAAGTCGGACCGTCAGGGGGAGTTAGTTCCAAAGTTTAGGCGCACAAACTGAAAAAGCCCGTTCGCCACGGGCCATATAGCGGGCAGGAGGGACAAGCAGAAGGTGCTGGTCAGAGGACCTCAGGGTTCACGCCGGAACATAGAGACTCAAAAGATGTGCCAAATAAGAGGGGGCCATTTCATGAATAGATTTGTAAACCAACAGGAGAATTTTGAACTTAATCCGAAACTGAACTGTTTGCCAAAACAGGTGATATGCTGCCGTCGGTCTATGCCCGTAAGAAACCTTACGGCAGCATTCTGAACCAGTTGGAGGCGTACCACTGAAGAGGAGGGAAAACCATATAAGAGAGAGTTGGCATAGTCCAGACGTGACTTTACAAAAGCATGAACAACTGACTGAAGATCTTTTTTGATCAGAACAGATTTTAGTTTGGCCAGCCGGCGAAGATGAAAGAAACACGACCTGACTACCTGATTTATCTGTGCATCCATTTTAAAAAATAAAGCATCCAGAGTGACCCCCAAATTTGTAATTTTCGGCTTTACCAAAACTGACAATGACGGGGGCAGAGATGGCTCCACAGCCGAGGGGGAGCAGGGTGCAAAGAGAATAGTCTCCAGTTTGGAGCTGTTAAGATAGAGAAAATTAGCCGAGAGACAGGACCTGACTTCACTCAGGCAGTCAGTCAGGGTTGCACAGGGTCAGCAGATTTTAGGGCCACATAAAGCTGACAATCGTCAGCGTAGAGATGAAAATTTACCCGGAATTTTCTAAAAATGGCCGCCAAAGGTAAAATATACAGATAAAAAAAAGCGGACCTAAAACGGACCCCTGGGGAACCCCACAAAAAGAGGTGCCACTCTAGAGGCACAATTCCCCAGGGCAACATTAAAACATCTGCCATTGAAATAGGAGCGGAACCACTCTAAAGCGGTTCCACGAATGCCAATTAACTGCTCCAATCGCTGTAATAGGATTGCGTGGTCAACAGTGTCAAAAGCGGCAGATAAGTCTAAAAGCACCAACAACACATGAGAACCAGAATCAGAGGCAAGCAAAATAGCGTTAAAAACATGAATAAGAGCAGTCTCAGTGCTGCGGTGAGGGCGAAAACCAGACATAAAAATATCTAAAACATTGTTGGATTTAAGATAATTCAAAATCTGGATAAAAACCATCTTCTCCAACAATTTGGAGAGGAAAGAGCTTAGATATAGGACGGTAATTGTTCAAATCGTAAGAGTCCAAGCCTTGCTTTTTTAGAATAGGCTGGACCACCGCATGCTTAAACTCCTGGGGAACAATCCCCGTCCTAAGCCATTGTAATATACAACAACTCTGTGACAACTTGATTATTATTATTATTATTATTCTGAGCTACTACAGCAATCAGTTTCCCTCTGGGATTAATAAAGTATTTTTGAATTGAAAAGAAAAAGGAGAGTATGATTCCAGAGCCGTTCCCTTTCAGTCGATTTAGTCTGTACAACTGATTGTATGGGATACCACGCCCCCGCGTGACCTTAGACACCTTTAATCACGCCTTTAGGCCATGTGACGTGACGTAGGGGGCAGGGGCCCCCAACTTATGTTCCAGTTCTAACGCTCTTCACCTCACTGAGAACACCTTCCACTTAGCCTCTGCTAGCTAGCTGCTGCTAGTTGGAACTTTTCGCTAGAGTGTTTTTCTCTGACGACGCTAGCTTAACTGTTTGTGTCGAATTATCCTTCATCCCTCTCTGCTGCTGTGCTGCCGAGAAACTAGACATGGATTGGCCCACTCCTCCTCCGGCTCAGAAAGCCTCCAGGCTCGCAGGTTTTTTCTTCCATCAGAGCCGACTGCGGTCAAGAACCAGCTGCCCATGTTTACGAATTTTATGACGGAGCTAAAGTCCACCTGGAACAAGCCGCTGTCCACACGCGCTACCGTGCTAGGTTCCGCCCAGTATGTGGACCTCGAGGGCGTCGAGAAGGCAGGATTGGTTGGTCTCTCCTCGATGGAACAGTCTCTGGCAGTGTACCTGGCACATCACACAACCTGGGTGCAAGTGGCTCCTCAGCCTAAGCAATGCAGGCTCTCAGCATCCCAGCTAGAAAAACTCTTATCAGGCTCAGGTGACCACCGCTCTGAGTTCAGCTGCCATGCTACAGACATACCAAGCCATGTGCCTGTCAGAAGTGGGCAACCATGTGCCAACTGATAGCCCCCTGACAGATTCGAGTAATGGCAGGCTACATTCTCCGCACATCCCGTTGTGCATCGCTCTGACAGAGAAGGGGAATGGCGTCGACGGTGGTAGCTCTAAGACATCTGTGGCTAACCCTCTCAGACGTCCCAGACAGGGACAGGGCCGTGCATTTGGACGAACCAGTGTCTACTGTGTCTATCTTTTCCCACAAGGTTTACATGGCAGCTATTTCTGCTTGTCACGTTGGCATTGATGGGATGACGCCGGGGGCACACCCCCAGGCTGTTCGTTTCCTGAAGGGGGTCTGCAGACTGAGACCTAAGTTCAAACCAAGTGTTCCTACCTGGGACCTAGCTGTTGTGCTGGAAGCTCTCCGTGGTAAACCTTTTGAACAACTTGAGTGGACTGATATGACGGTTTTATCATAATAGACGGCTCTGCTTCTTGCATTGGCGTCCGTTAAATGTGTTGGGGACCTGCACGCCCTTTCAGTGCACCCTTTGTGTGTGTTTGCTGCTGATGGTTCTAAGGTCACGTTACGGCCTCATGCTTCTCACCTCCCACCTGGTTACAGCTCCATGATCATCAAGTTGGCTTGTTTTTGCCCCCCTCCGTTTACGTGCACTGGGTGTCTACGTTAACCATACTCAGAAGATGCGGTCAGCTGTTTGTGTGTTCACCAATGCAGCCAGAGGTAAAGCTCATCCCAGACAGAGACTCTTCCTCTGGGTGGTGGAGGCCATTATGCAAGGGTCTCAGTTTACCTCATGGAGCGAGAGCTCATTCTACTAGAGGTGTGGCAGCATCCTGGGCCCTTTTCAGAGGGGTTCCGGTGAGCGACATGTGTGCAGCTATACCCGGTTTTACTGTCTGGAAGTGACTGCCCTTTCAATGGCTTACACTAAAGCATCGCCGTTCAGGCTCAGTTTTCTATGGCTGCTCTGCGGGGCGTGGGTATTTGTCGCATACAAAACGTGTTGTACCGAGTGAACCGACTGAAAGGGAATGAGTTATGCATAAAGCTACTGTTCCCTGAAGGAGAGGAACGAGGTACAACACCTTCGTTGCCCCGCTGCTCAGCTGGGCTCGGTGAAGAGCGGTTATCGAACTGCAGCACGGATATTCCTAAGCAGGTGGACCATGCCCTCTACGTCATACATGATGTGGCCTAAAGGCGGGACTGAAGGTGTCTTCAGTCAGACCACGCGGAGGCATGATATGCCATACTGTGTGTTGTACCTCACTCCTCTCCTTCAGGGAACAGTAGTTATATGCATAACTCAACGTTTCTTACCACTGGAGTCTTTGAGAATGTCCTCAAGGCGCTGAGTCATCCCTCGCTGGTCAGAGTCCTCGTCCTCCTCGCTGCTCTCTACTCGCCGCCGTATCACCTCCTTTATCTGCAGCAGAGCCCCCAACAGGTTCTCTACCAACACAAAAGGCAGGACAATAACAACCATGTGGTTAGAAGTGTCCACGCAAAGAGAATTTATGACCATCCATTCATGTGTGTCTAACTGATCCAAGCCAGACTCATTAGTAAAACAATCCACCCTAAAATGTTTCTAACCCAGAAAATGGTCCAGATCCACATGTCTAATGGGCCATTCCCATCTGTACCGGGTCGGCCCGGGCCGGGTAGCGTAGGTTGTTTACATATCTGGGTGGCCTGGTATTTTTCCGGGCCAACCAAGGCTCATTCTCAGCCCTCTTCTGGAGGGGGTCTGCTTCAGGCCGACCAGGGCCAACACACCCACTGCTGACAGCAAATTCACACCTTCCATTAGAGCAAGCCTCTGATTGGTGGGTAGAATCAGCCCACATGGGCTTAAGGCAAGGATGTGTGGAATCAACCGGGCCAGGCTGGGGCCGACTGGGGCTACCCGGCCCGGGCCGACCCGGTACAGATGGGAATGGCCCATAAGGTCCCTGCTGGATCATCTAGACCAGTGCTTCCTAACCTGGGGGGTTCCGACCCCCACAAGGGGGCGCCAAAGCCTCCCAGTGAGTCACCAGGACCTCTCCACCCAAAGGGGTTAAAACTTTATTATATTTGTTTATTTAATCTGTACTAAATTCCTTTATTTGAGCCTAAATAACATTTCTAGGCATTTAATTCATGTTTGTGTAACAACACTAAATATTTACAGTTTTGTAATATGTATTGAGTTATTTAAAAAAAATTAAGATCACTATTGACAGTGACGCTACTAGCATAACAGTACCATTGCAGGATGGTACTGTTATGTACTCCAATGGAGCTAGCTTGCAAGCTAATCCAAAGAGGCTAGAAAAAATGGCCAAAGCGTGAAAGAGAAGACAATCTGGTTTGTCTCAGAAAGAAAAAAGGACTTTTCAGGACAACTACCTGGACTTTGGATTTATTGAGTCAATGGACAAAGTCAAAACTGAGAGTGTAATTTGTGGCGAGCGACTAGCTAATGAGAGTACGAAACCCAGCAAACTGAAGCGACACCAGACAACCAAACAGCCAGATACGGGAGGTAAACCCAGGGATTTGTGCCTTCGGTACAAAGCAACTGTGCTGACAAACATCAGGGGAAGTTTGGCCAGAGCTGGAAGTGACCAAAGCAAGCACCCATTTCATCGTTTGAGTGCTCTCACCTCATAAGCAAAAAAAGCCTGATAATATAGCAGAGTCACTTATTAAACCGGCAAGCATTAAAGTGTTAGAAATAATGTGTGGATCTCAGGTTGCCAGTCAATTCAAGCCTGCTGCTGTCTAACAACATGGTGGATGAAACCACCGCTGTAGGAGAGGAGGCGGTACTGATCATGAATGTGCAAATGAACTGAAACAAGACATTCTGATGCGTGTCAATCCAACAACAACCCGAGAGGAGAAGATATTTTTGTTGTCGACACATTTCACATAACACCACTCCTATAATAATTTAGTGGCACGCTGCGCAGATGGAGCTGCTTCTATGATGGGAAGAAAAAGGCTGGAGGTTCACTGCTGACACAGACAAGCCCTGGCCAGAGACTGTTGTGATTAAAGCTCAAACAAACAAATCTTTGCACAGGTGTGTGTGGACGAGGCGCACCAGACGCTCCTCCTCCAGACCGAGGTGCGCTGGTTGTCACGGGGGGGGGGGGGGGGGGGCAAAGTGCTGGAGCGTTTCATGGAACTTCAAAACTCGATAAGAGATTTTTTTGACCCTCTACAACCAGAAACTACTGGAAGAAATAACAGCTGATCACACCTGGTGGACCTATTCAGTCTCTACGATGAAACAAACTAACACATGCAGGGCGCACAGACCAGACAGGGTGAGCAAGGAAGCAGTGGATGCGTAAAGCGGACCGCAGAAGAACAAACTGATGAAGAGGGATCTACAGCCCTTTCTCTTTCAGTAAACAAGCAGATGTCTGATGCTTTGCTCCACCAGCTTCAGCCACCGCATGGAGCACGTTGCAAAAGACGCATGGGTGATGGACCCGTTCCTCGCAAATTAGGAGGATGTGGAATATCTCCAGGCTGAAGACGAGCTCGTGGACATCCAGTCAAATTCTCTCTATGATGAAGATGATACATGCAGTTTTGGTTTGTGTTATTTCTTATGGAGACGTGGCAGCAAGATGGAAATGTTGTCCACGTAAGTGAAATATGTCCACCGAATTCTCTGTGTTTACCACACCACCATCTCTTTAAGGACAAACGCGTCTGTAATCTGGTGAAAAATGTCTCTTTTACAACTTCTGAATGTCAGGTCATCAAAGCAGGGTTACAAAATGTGTTTCACTGTGTTTTAATCTACCGACCTCCCGCTCCAGCTGGCCCTTTCTCTCTGCATCAGTAGATTTTCTATCATCAGTGATGAAACTGGAAAAAGTTTTAATCCTCGGTGACTTTAACTTACACATTAATGATCCTAATTGTAGCACAGCAGTGGAGTTCATGTCTATTACAGAGCCTTTAACTTAGAGCAGCACGTTTCAGGCCACACACACTAAATGGGACACACTCTAGATCTGGTTTTCTCTATGAGACTAAACATCAATCATTTACATGTTGAAGAGGTTCATGTGCGTGACCACAGCTGCATTTTCTTTAATGTCCTATCTAACGTTGAATCTGTCCCTCACACCCTGAAATCAAAGAGACGTATCATTAATCAGTCAGCAATGGATGGATTTTCTAGATTATTTACAGCAGCTCAGTTCAGAGTGATGATCCAAGCTTGTTCATCCAGTCATTGGATAAACAACGCTGCAGCATCTTAGATAAAGTAGCTCCTGTTAAGCAGTCTACTTTATCTAGCAAGAGGAAAAGTCCTTGGATTAATAAAAACATTTACAGTCTCAGAAGGACCCGCCGCAGAGCCGATGGAAGTCAACTAGATTAGAAAGTCACGGGCTGCACCTTAAAGAACTGATAGCATCTCTGAATGAGACGGTGAAAACTTCCAGGGCCGCTTACTCCACTCAGCTGATTGCTGTAAACAAAAATAACTGTAAAGTCCTGTTTGACGTCATAAACCAGATTGTTTCTCCTCACGTCCCTCTTACGCCGGTTTACTCAAGGTCTGACTGTAACAACTTTCTAGCTTTCTTTGAGGATAAAATCAGAAATATCACCCCCATCTACTTCCTACCCCCCCATCCAACCCCCTCCCTCCCAACCATGGTCTGTCTTTACTCCTGCAGATTTCCAGGACATTTGCCTCATTCAGAAACACATGAAACCAACCTCAAGCCCTGCTGGTTTCATTCCTGCTACCTTGTTCATCAGGATGTTTGACCAAACTGGCCCATGCTTTGTAGATTTGATTAATTTATCCCTATAATCTGGCTCTGGACCATCTGTGTTCAAACATGTAGTTATTGAACCCATCCTTAAAGAAACAAGTTTGGACTCATCTCAGCCTAAAAACTACAGACCCATTTCTAAATGAGCCTTTATCTCTAAAACGTCAGAAAAGGTTGTGGCGGATCAGCTGATGACTTCTCTGGAACTACACAACAGTTCTGATTAAATCCAGTCTGGTTTTGGTAAAAAGCGTTCAGCAGAAACAGCTTAGCTTAAAGTTTCCAGTGATGTCATGATGGCTGCAGACAACGGGGAGTTCACAGTGTTAGTGTTGTTAGATCTTTCTGCAGCTTCTGACTCTGTTGATCACAACACCTTAATGAACTGACTTGGTGACTCGGTGGTGATCTCTGGAACTGGTCTAGACTGGTTTAGATCGTCCCTTTCTAACAGAAGTTACGGTGTCTGTAGAAACCAAATCATGTCAGATTCTACCCATCTGTTCTGTGGGGTACCCCAAGGCTCTGTTTTGGGTCCACTGTTTCTACTGTACATACACCCTCGTGGACAGATACTTGATTCTTTTCATAATGTCTCTTATCACCTATATGCAGATGATATTCAGCTGTACTGCTCCTTTAAGGATTCTGAGTTCTATAAACTGTCTGAATTACTAGAGTGTCTATCAGCGATCACCAGCTGGCTAGAAGATAACCTCCTTCAGGTAAACTCTGAAAAGACTGAATGTCTGATCATTGCTCCTGAGAACATGGTTCCCCTGATTAGTCTAAAACTTGGTCATTTATCCTCTGCTGCCAAGTCAAATTTGAGGAATTTGGGTGTTTTTGACCAATCAGTGTCTCTTGAATGCCACTTAAAAACATTGGTCCAAAACTGTTTTTATCACTTAAGAAATATCTCCAAACTACGAAGGTTGGTGTCAAACCATGAACCTGAAATGGTTCTCCATGCCTTTATCTCCTCCCGTCTAGATTACTGTAACACACTCTTCACATGTTCTAACAAAAAAGTCCTTGACCGCCTTCAGTTGGTCCAGAACTCTGCAGCGAGGCTCCTAACTGGAGCAAACAGAAGAGCACACATCACTCCTGTTCTGACGTCTCTACACTGGTTACCCGTTAACTCTAGAGTTCATTTAGAGTCCTGACTAGAACTTTCAGGGCTCTACATGGTCAAGCTCCTCCCTACATTACTGAACTGTTAAAGTCTAAAGGTTGGTTTATGCTTGACGCGTCCGTGGGGTCCACACGGCCAAATTTCATCCTTTCAGCAACCAGGTCCCTCGACATGGCCTCCGCATGGCCCAAAGTTTCCGCACCGCACACCCAGAAAATGTTTTAACCATGCAGATGATCCTAGGTGAAAAAAACATGGACTGGCAAGCGCTCGTAGTGACGGGGGTTCATGAGTACAGACATCTTTATGATTCAGTCCATAAAGATCACTGTGATAAAGATATTGTTAATAATTGCTGTCACAGTCTAAAAAAAACAAGGACACAGTGAAAAAATATTGTAAACAACAGCGATTTCTACTTCTACTATGGTGTAACGTTGTATGCATGCCGCCCCCTACAGTCTGACGGAATATTGGCTCACAGCGGAGACAAGCCACAGAGGGCAGGGAGGAACCACAAACGCTGCAAATTCTGATGCGAGTTTCATTTCCGCGCGGATGAAAAGTGCATCCGAACTTGCAGCGTTTATGTGTTATGCGTCAAGCATAAACCAAGCTTTACGCTCCAACCCGAGCCCTCAGGTCCACCCACCAGAACCTTCTAGAAGATCCAAAGACCAGAAATAAAAGTCGAGGTGAACGCTCCTTCCAGACTGTTGCACCCCGACTCTGGAATGATCTTCCTTCATCCGTACACAGCGCTGACAGTCTGGACACCTTTAAACTGAAGCTGAAGACCCTTTTATTTAAAGCTGCTTTGACCTAAACCTTTTATTTTCTTATTTTTAACTCAAATCTGTATCATCTTTCATTTGTTTTATGATATTTTATAATTGTATTACTTCATCTAATTAAAATCTATTTCTATTCTGTCCGTGACGAATGCTATGTAAATAAAATTTACTTACACACACACACGCACACGCACACACACACACACACACACACACACACTTAGGGCTAGGGAACACAGAGCTGGAAGGACAGTCTGAACCCACAAATGCAGATTAAAAATGAAGATGAAGAGGAGGGAGAGGATGGGAGGCACAGGGACACAATGTCCAGCTTTTTGTCTCCTGCCAGGAGGACAAAATAAAACTGTGGGAGTCAAAACTTAAAGCTTCTGTAATTAAATGCTGGACAAGGCACAGGAATTCCTGGAATGTTAGGACAAGAAAAGCTGAACCGAGCAGTAGCTGGGGAGGAGGAGGAGTCGTCTGGGCAGAGAGGAGGTGTTGGTTATCAGGAAAGGGATGAAATCTCCTCCCTGTGCGTTTACATGCTGAATGGACCCGCTACCACCACCTGCACCCACGTGGCTCCTGGAGGAGATGCTTGGTCTCACGTCTAGAAGAGAAGTTCTAATCTGCCGGTGTAGCTGGAGCATCACAGAGGGTGGGGCAGTACGTAAGCATTATCCATGCCGTTGTAAAGGTCAGATATAGCACTTTCCAGAGTCCTGGAACCCCCCAAGGTGCTTTACAACACAACCAGTCATTCATCCATTCACACACTGGTGGTGATGAGCTACGTGGTAGCCACAGCTGCCCTGGGGCGCCCTGACAGGAGCTACCAGTCCCTCTGACCACCACCAGCAGGTACAGTGTCTTGCCCGAGGACACGACGGCTACGGCAGACGGGGCTCGAACCTGCAACCCTCCGGTTACGGGCAGGCATTTAACTCATCGGCCACAGTCGGTCCCAAAAATGATGGTGGGTGAAATATTTGTGCAGGTGATGCGGGGACATTCTGTGGGCCTGACACACTGCACGGAGCAATCCACCAATCACAATCCCTCTGACTTGTCGTTGTTTTCTTTGACTGTTTGATGCACGAATCTCCAGCACATGTGACCCCGCTCCTCATTAACAATACTCCTGTACAAACGACACTGGACCAAGGTGCTGCCTGTCCCGAGCTCGTTCCATCATCAGGGACTCTTCACACCCTCACCATAGTCTGTTCTCACTGCTAGCCTCTGGGAAAGCGTTCTGCAGCAATCGTTGGACCAGTCGGTTCCTTAATAGATCAGAGTGGTGGATTCCACACGATCACCACAGATTTAGATGTCTAACTTTTCTAATAAGGTACCATTTTTTACTAGGGATGCACCGAAACTGAAAACCGATGAAGAAACCATCGCATTAGAAGGACTGTAAAATAACCCTTTAAGCACCAAAAACACTGCGTTTAACGAGCCACAGCTGCAAATATAATCCCTCATGAAGTTCTAGCTTTACACCAGAAGATGGTGGAGACGTGGACCTTCAGTCTGAGCAACACTTCTGGGTGTTTTTTCCCCCGTGTCCTGTCTGGCTGTGAAGCAAACAGAATTGATGTCAGAACGCTGACAAGCCTTACAGATCTGGCCCCAAAGATGTGTAGGAGATGGAGGGAGCTCCAAAGTCGACACTACCACTGGACCACTGCAATGCATCATAAATGTGTTGAAGGGGCAGTGCTTCTAAACTATTAGCCAATAGCTGATGATTTTGCCTCACCTGAGGGGGTAACCCTCATCCTATTGGATAAGGTGAAATGTCAATAAAAGATTTGAAGCGAATACGAGGATTGTAAGAGAGACGATGCGACATTGAGCTTAGCTCCAAGAGTTTTTTGTAGGTCCAGTGAAACCATGGCTTGGGGCTGGCACTTTTAAGGGTGCTAGGGGGCACTATTTCAAAAAATTGGCCACGCCTACCAACTTTTGATGTCAACTTTTATTGTGGATCATACTAGGATCTCTCACTGGAATTTTCGTGGCGATAGCGTTAGAATTGACTAAATGAGAGGCAATCGTAAAGCCACGGCGTTACGCCTGACTCCACTGCGCCACCACAGCCGCGCAGTTATTCGAAAGCTCCCGTAAAGTCAGGCCAAACAACCCCAACTTGTCTTCAGTTACCTGCTACAAGTTTGTGGTGATTATATGAAATGGCGAATTTTGGGAAATTTCACAGTAAACCTTGACCTTTTTAGTCATGAGGGGGGGGGGCGGGGCTTGTGTGATATCATCAATCGACCGTTCATTTTTTATTGGGGGGCGATGAGGAATGTCCACAGAATTTTTTTTACTGTAATTCTTTCATTTATGAAATTATAGCCATTTTAATTTTTTGGGCGAGTGCTCGAACTTCGAGGCCTGGCCCCGCCCCTTCAGTATTTACGATAAGTCTATTTTATTTCCTCATTTTAATCGTCCATCTCTTCTGATCGATCGCACACTATTTTTGAGGCGATCATGCGAAAAATGATTAAACTGTTCAACCAAATACAGACCCTACAAAACTACCAAAACGGGGTCAAAATTGCTACTTTAATCCAAAATGGCCGACTTCCTGTTTTATATTGACCATGGGTGCAAGAGGCTTTTCTGTGCATATTGTTGAGTTCTACAAGTGTACCAAATGTTATCACTCTACTATAAAAAAAAGGTCACAGTGGATGGGTATTTTTAATTTTCCAGGGGGCGCTGTCGAAACACTTTATCAACTTTCACATCGACTTTGAAGATTGTAAATTTCACGCACTTTCTATATTGGTGAGTTTTTGGATATGCTAAGACCCCAAAAAGCCATTCAAAGTCACAGAAGAACAAAAATGTATAAATAATAATAATAATAATAATAATAATAAAAGGAGCAGTAACAATAGGCCTTCGCAGCTTTGCTGCTCGGGCCTAATTAAAGCTGCAAGCAGCGTCGCTTGGCCCTCGCAGCTCCGCGCCGCTCCGGCCTGGCCGGCAGTCCGGGGCACCCGGGCACATCCGTAGAACATAAACGTCGAGCCCGGCGACCCCAGATACCGCAAACGGTGTCCTCGTCCGCACCTCACCCTGACTCAGCATCCCCTCTGAGCCAGGCCCCCACAATGCCGCTCTGAAATTGAGTCAAACCCGGAAGTGAAATAAATTGCAGTTCCACCCTCATCCACTAGGGGCTGGTGTCAGAAGCGAGCAAATCCTCATTGACTCCCATGTTAAAAATACCAATTTCACAGCAGAAATAAACATGTTTACAGCCTGGTACCAGAACATGTTTTAGGTTTAAATGATCTAGTTTACACTCATGACAACTCTGAGGGGGGTGAATGTTTTTCTCACTCTTCTGTTTAAGTGTATTAAAAGCCTAAAATTCTGTATAATTAATGAGCATCAGACCCACGTGACCACAGAGCTAGCTCCGGGGAAAGGCCTCAGTAGAGCCTCGGTCTGGCCTGGAAACTGCTCCGGGATTTTGAGTCTCTGTGTTTGGACAAAGTTGGGCAGACGCGCTTGTTTACGTTTGCCGCTGCACCTGCGCAGTGTGAGGGAGGGGGGGGGGGAGGGGGATGCGATGCCGGGTAGGAGCGACAGACAGCTGGTGTGATCGGCTCGGAAAAGAGCTGATCAGAATCAGTCCTTGTCAGACACGTGACCTGCATGTCAACCACACCCCCTCAGCGCCATTTTAGGCGTGTGACTCGCGTTGCTTCGGGAAGCTGTAGCTGAGGTTGAAGCAGAAGAAGAGTAAAAAGGATGGATAAAGGAACAACAAACACATCCCTTACAGGAATAAACGTCTGCAGAAGGATAGAGATCGGTGTCTTCACAAACTGTCGACAGTGGACATGGTAGATGCCTACGACCTCAAAGGAAACAAACGGAGCTCAGACGATTCAGTACTGCTGAGTAATCACCTGAGTAAGAGTAGCGCTACTTCAACATGTTTATAATCAAGTAAAAGTAAAGAGTAGCCGTCCAGAAACATGACGGTACAACACAGGTTTTATTCTGCATGGGCCTTAACTGAACCAGGTATGAATATAAGCTACAAGCAGGTACGGAAACCTCACCTACACCAGAGGTCAGCCGCACGTTTGTTCTCATTTTGACCGACAGATTCATGATCGTTTCCTCCGTCTTTTTCTTTTCTCGCATCCTAATAAAAACTCACTATTTATTTGTCATTAATATTCAGTGTAAACCAGCTGGGCAGCAACATATGAATGTTACACGTACGCGATTTCACGTTGTACCTGCTGTGTTCTGGTTCTGCTGCTGGGCCGTGTCGGGGTAACTCCAGTCTGTCAGGATGACCAACAGCCGTCAAAATAAACGGTCAAAACCAGAAAATACCTGCTTAACGCCACCCCTGCTGCTCCTTCCTGTGGAGGTAGCACGGCCCTTCACACAGCAGGAGTGGACCGTTTTCTGCAACGCGCTACAGCAGCCCATATGCAGAGGTGGAAAGAGTAAAATTTCCTACTTAAGTATGAGTACCAATACTTTATTAATTTTAAAAGTTAGTTACATTTTTGTCCGCCTGAAGATACATCAGTGCTAAATCACAACTCCAGTTCACAACACGCTCGTGTGAGAGCACACACACACACACACACACACCATGGTTTAGACGCGGCGCTCATGCAATATTTTTTATTTATTAAGCTTATATTTAATTCTGACTCAGTAACGGATATGATTTAAAATGTAGCGAATGACATTTCTTTTTAAAAAACATTCCCAAGTAAATGTAAAAGTACAGCTTTTAAAAACTACTCAAAAAGTATAACTACACAAAAAAGCTACGTAATTACAATAACGTGAGTAAATGTAATTAGTTACTTTCCACCTCTGCCCATTCGTCACCTGACAAGGACCGATTTGCAGATGAGGTTTTTTTAACGGAACTCGGCAGCCTGGGAATCAAAACTAGGAATCGAAATAAAGAAATTTGAACAATTACGGGAAAAACAGCGTAAAGCCCTAATTTATACGTCTCCATCACCTCCACGAGGGAGAGACAACTACCCCCGACTGCCTCCCAGAGATTGGGGCGGGGCTAAATGTGGGCGGGATCAAACATTTATAGGTGGGCGGAGACAGCTATTTGACTCCTGCTCCTCTCTCAATGGAACCGGGAAACCGTGTGTGTGCGATGCTGTAGCCGGGACAGACGGAAGTAGCTGCCAAAATGGAGGTAAGCCAGGATTTTTCTTTCTGTTTTAACAATGTCGAGGACTAATGTTGGGGCGAACGTTTTATAAACTAAATTTTTTTCCATTATGAGTTTTATATGATACATATAGCCTATTTTACACATGCGGGGCGACTTACTTTTGAGGAGAAATGTTTACAGGGTTCCCGCGGAGTCTTACAAGCATCGAATTTATGAATTTGAAAGTAATACCTTTAGAGGACTGGAGAAACCCTTCAATTTTGGCATCTGGGTCTTAAAATTTGTGTTGGATGTAAGTTTTCTGTGCTGCATTTTTCTTCTGAAGTTCATCTAAATATTCCAAACAAGTGAAGAGAAGCATTAGTATTAATAAAGGCTATTTTTAGACATTTATTTCAATTTTGTGTCTTTACTGTTTGCACTGTTGCTTTTATACAATAGAAATACTGCAGTGGGTGCAATGGCAGCGCTGTTGATGACAGCGATGTCCTGACCAATCACAAGCTTGCGTTCTCCGTCTTGTTGGACGGATGTTTAGAAGAGGCCTGGACTCCGTCCATCCTTGCGTGGGATCTCCAGCAGGCATGCAAGGACGGACATTGGCGTTGCGTGTCTCCGTACCGACGCAGAAGTATAAACTAGGCTTCAGTCCCGGTTCCCATCAATGAGCGACGCCCAACCCTAATCCTTGTGGATGTCAAATGGTGAGTTGACATTATTTTGAATTTGTGATTTTTATAGAAGTGTTTACTGTGTCTACAGTCATGGTTGGACTTGATTAACATATATTATTACTCACAAAAACCCCAGCTTTCAAACCAGGTACAACGTGTATTTCGTTGGCTCGAACAGGTGCTGCAAAACGGCGACTTTACGTGGAAGTCTAAAATGTCCCTTCTGCTGGACTCATTCATAGGCATGAAATATACATCGCTCGTAAAAACAGTCGACCAAGGGGTCAAACTATCACAGATGATTGATAAGTTCATCCAATCGACCAACCTCAGGAGACCATGTCTTTGCCCGTTTGGAGGATTTCTGTTATAAATGGTGACTAGCTCATCACTTGTAAACGCCGGATTCCTGAATTTTATAATGTTCCACACCGAGGCAAAGGGCTGGTCTCTCTGACCTTTCCTGTCGTTCTCCTCTAGAACCGTAACGGGTCTAAAAGCCTAAATGTTGCAGGACAGCGCTGCGCTTTGCAGTTACGCCATATCTACACAACAGCACTGACCGTACTCCTGGTTCAGCCCCCACAGCTTGATCTTGTTGGCTTCATGCTGGGCCTTCTTCTTCAGACGACAGGCCCTGGAAAACAGAGATGGGCGTTCATTAGAAGTAGTGGCGGCTCGTCCATAGGGGGCGCTAGGGCGCCGCCCCACCAGTCTCACAGGAAGAAGAGTCACAAAATATAAAAAATCATGAAAATTAACTAAACGATCGATACATCAGTATAATCTGCATGTAAGTGTAGAGTAAAAATGCTTTCTCACACTTTTACCACGACCAAATCGTCTTGTGATGTATTTGCTGTTACTTTCAGGCGCAGCACTCGTCACCATGTTTACGCCATAACTGGTGAACGCGCCCCCTCCAGTACAAAGACTAGGAGAGCCTCTGGGCGCGGAGGTTTGTGATGGAAACCGGGCAAAGTCTCAGCTCATCGGGATGTTCAACAGGAAATTCACAATTGGATGTTGTTTCTTCGTTGTAGAGCAGCTGAGTACACCCCGTGGAGTTTTTTATGATGGACAACCAGAAAACGGTGGAATGTCGCGTCTGAGATGTGTAAACACTCCCCAGCAGGTAAAAACAGCCCAGAACAGTCAGGAATCAGCTCAGTGTGATGCTGGGACCTTGGATTGTTTTTACTATAACACAATTATTATGACCATACACCAGCACAGGTAAGACTGAATTTATGCTTTTGACCTTGTTTTGCTTTTCTTTTAGCTGCTTATTGCCTCTGGGTGGTGGTGAGGTAGAAAATGTGGATGCTATCGTTTAGACGAGCCTCTTCCCGTAAAGTACGTGTGCAGTTTGCATAGATTGGTGAATATGAAGCATGCTTTTGGAACAACACTGTTGCTGGAAGTGCTCATGCACCTGGTATCAAGGGTCCAAGTTGTGTGACGCATAAGAATAGTAGGTTGGCGTCCCCTAGTGGTGAAATGTGGTCAGCATATCTTGCAAAACCAAAAAAGAATTCCCCGGCCACCACTCATTAGAAGAGCTAATGCTAACCCTGCGTGTTAATGCTAGCACTAGCATGTTAACACTAGCACTAGCATGTTAATGCTAGCACTAGCATGTTAACACTAGCACTAGCATGTTAATGCTAGCACTAGCATGTTAACACTAGCACTAGCATGTTAATGCTAGCACTAGCATGTTAACACTAGCACTAGCATGTTAATGCTAGCACTAGCATGTTAACACTAGCACTAGCATGTTAATGCTAGCACTAGCATGTTAACACTAGCACTAGCATGTTAACACTAGCACTAGCATGTTAATGCTAGCACTAGCATGTTAATGCTAGCACTAGCATGTTAACGCTAGCACTAGCATGCTAATGCTAGCACTTCTTTTCAACACATCATGGAGGAACAATGCGCCCACGGTGTGTAGTTCAGAGTCTGTCCTCTCTCCTCTACCGTGTGTGATTATGGCAGCAAATCCCATATCTGTCTTCCAGAAGCATAACAATTACAGCTTAACCAGAAGTAATACTTTCAAAATAAAAGTCTGTACTTCAAAATAATACTAAGTTAAACTGATATCAACCTTAAAAATCAGATATCAAACAGACTGTCACCAAATATAACTTGAAGAATCCTTATTCATGTCTCTAACAAATTATTAACAGTATTAAGGCCACTAATTCATGTGGGTTCAGTATGTTTGCCGTTCAGTTTAGCATTAGCTTGTTTTTAGAGCTGCTCGGATGTTGTTCAGCAAGCAAATGCTACCCATGCTGTAAATACAGCACGCTGATTAAAACTAAACGTGTTAGGAAAAGGGCTTCCACGTCTGTCGTGTTGCCTCGGCTCGTCAGTCGCTGAAGCAGATCTGTGATTAATGTGGAGCTCGAGGCAACGATTGGCGGGTTCAAAGCCTTCGCTGGCTGCTGCATCAAATGACGTGGCTGTGACTACTTCTCCTGACAAGTATTGTCAATCTACAAAAATAAGTATCATAAATGGCGTACAACACCACATGCTAGTCATACTTTTAAACTTCCTGATAACAGTTTTTCTTTACAAAAACACGGTGGGCCACCCGTGGGCTTGTCCACCGCTGGGCTTAAGTGTTCTGGGGGAACCCTGAGGTGGGACAAGAGTTGGTGAATTAATGAACATTTTCTGTAAGTAACTAATGCGAAATCGACAGAGGTGTGAAGCTCTATGAGATGAGGCCGACTGGATCACAGTGACTTTAAACACTTTGGCTCTAGCCGTTAGCTCATCAACCCCAAAGGAGGAAAACTCTACTTCTCTGGACAGAGGCTGTTTAACACAGGAAGTAGTTGGGAGGTAGAGCAGGTTGTCCAGGAATCCGAAGGTTGCAGGTTCAATCCCAGCTACCAGAGAATGCTGCTGTGTCCTTGAGCAAGACACTTAACCCACTTTGCCTGCTGGTGGGAGGGACTGGTGGCGCCTGTGCCCTTCAGCCTCATCTCTGTCAGAGCTCCCCAAGGCAGCTGTGGCTACACCGTAGCTCATTACCACCAGCGTGTGAATGGGTGATTGTGTTGTGAAGGGCCTTGGGGGGCTGTAGAACCCTCAGAAGGTGCTACACACATACAGGTCACTCACCACTCTACAAAAGGCTTCCACGTTTTTCTTAGACAACAGGATGTGACTCGCACACTGACTCCAGACCGGAGACTTGACCTCGGTGTAACATCGACCCAAACTCACCAAGCTTTTAGTTTTCCGTTAAGGTTCCTTCATCGGCGATACTTCAGGGACACAACATGCTAATGAAACACCTGAAAAATCCCCAGAGACTTATTTTATTGTTGTTAAGAACGAAGGGCTAAGGGACCGCTGTTAAACTGACCGATAGAAAGGAGTTGGTGGGTAAACGAAGGCCTTTAGGTGACCCACTCGGTTCAGTCAGAACAACCCAACGAGTGGCTCTTCCTCCGTGCTGCCTCAGGCGTGCCCACTCCGCTACGACTGGGATGGAGACATAAAAGGAAAGCGTGCGTCCTCTGTTCTCATCAGATCGTGTGTGCTTGTGTCGTGTGGATGATCCGAGATTCCCCTTCCCTTTTCAGGAAGCCTCTCCCTCCCTTGCAGCAAGGACGAACTTTACATGACCTTCTGTCCCTCCACATCAGCTCATTTCCGCCCTTCATGTGGCTTCCCTCCAGTTCTTCACCTCTTTTGTATCTGGGTTAGCACGTTAATAAAGTGCTAATCAACTCCAGAATAAAGTCGCGACCTTCCTTTTTAAATCATGCGTGATCCTGAGGGACCGGTTTGAAAAGACTCCAGGAGAAGAGCATCAGACCTCTCTTCAAAGGTCTCCAACAGCAACGTTGCTCTTCTGAGAGAGATCTAATCATCTCATAAAATAATTCACGGCACATCTTTTCTACATCCTCCTTGAAACACTCAGGAGGAAACACTGCTGCCTTACAACTATGAAAACCAATTCAGACAAAGCTAAAGATGACAAGTCAGATCTCTAGATCTCCACTCACACCTGAAACTCAACCCAGAGGCACTCGGTCTCAGAGGACAGAGATCTCGGTACCTGGAAGCCAGCTTGTTCTTCTCCTTGCGAGAGCGAGCGCGGGCCACGACAGGCATGTCGTTGACTGAACCCATGCCCTTGATGGCAGCGTTGAGCTTCTGCAGCTGCTCCCCGATGTTGTGGAGCTTCTGAGGATTGGGCGTCAGGTCGCTGGCGTCTGTTTTGCGGGCTTTGCGACGCCCTTTCTTACCTGAACGTAGAACAAAAGAAAAAGTTATTACCTGACTGTGGAAACATCTGGACCTTGCTCTGGAGGAGTTGGCCTGCTGCTCATCATTCACAAGTACGGTGGGACGCAGGCCTCGTTAATGTTCACGACTGTCCCGTATAAATGGTTGGTTGTTACGACAAAACATTTCAGGTTAGGGATGGGTACCTTTGACATTTGAATCGATACCGGTACTTAACGGTACCAATTTTAGATACTTTTGAGTGTTTAATATTTTAATTCTCTTTTATAATTAAATATATATTTTTCTCAATATATAACCATATTTGATAAATATCACATAAATAACACACAACTGTTTGTATTTTAACATCGTCCTTGTAGTTTTATAAGCTGATAATTAAACTGAAGCAAACATCTTTACTGTGAACTAAATTTACTGTGTATCTTCATTCCTTTTGCCGTCTTTTTTCATTTGAGTTTTCCTACTGGGAAGTTAGAATTTCCGAGGAGAAAGCGAACGCACCATTAGCTGATAACAATGGTGGCAATGGAAGCTAACATATCAAGCTAACGTTATCTTAAACAGTTTATTTAGCTGCCGGAGCAGATTAAAACGATGATGCCTCACACTTAGATCGTTGTCGCTGGTTTCATCTTCACCCAATCACCCGTCGCATTTAGTAAAGTGAAGCCAAACTTTAGAGCGCGTTCATGTTCTTCTAGTCGGAAATTCGGAGTTCCGAGGAGAAGGTGAACGCACCATTAGCAAAACGGAAGCTAACATATCAAGCTAACGTTATCTTAAACATTTTATTTACCTACCGGAGCAGATTAAAACGATGATGCCTCACACTTAGATCGTTGTCGCTGGTTTCATCATCACCCAATCACCCATCACATTTAGTGAAGTGGACCCAAGCGTTAGCGTGCGTTCTTTCTACCATGCTGCTCTGTTTACAACTCGCTCGCCGCGACAGACAACATAACGCTCTTGCGCATGCGCAGCTGTCTAGCCATGAAGGACGGGTACCAAAATGAGGCACCGTTTCAAATGACGTGAATCGGTGCTCAGTCGGTACTATGGAATTCGGTCGGTACCTTAAAAAGTACCGAATTCGGCACCCATCGCTATTTCAGTTAAATATATCGTGTAGGAGACACGTGGAGATGTTTGAGAAGTGAAACAAAGTTTATAGGGTTTACAGAAAGTGTTCAGTAATTGTTTAAACACAGTAGGCAGGTGGATAAATGTGGGCACCACAAGAAGAAAGGAGCTCAATGTTTAGTAGATCCTCCTTTAGCAGTAACAACAGCCTCTAAACCAGCGCCCCTCTAAAAAGTTCACCACGTACCCCGTAACGCGAATGAGCTGAGAGGCTGTCCGTTTACTAAAGGCACACTTTTGCTTGCTTTTAGCACACCCTACTATCTGTTGTTAATTCTCTGTGGTCAACCTGAAAATGAACCCCGTCTCCTCGCTTAGAGCATCCCCTAGTGGTGGGAGGTGTAATGTAATGGGGGGCTCAGAGAAGATGCTGAGTCAGCGTGAGGTGCGGACGAGGAGAAGGTTTGCGGTTTCTGGTGTCAGGGTGGTCAACGTTTATGCTCCGTGGAGCGGTGCGGAGCTGCGAGGGCCGAACGACGCTGCTTGTAGCTTTAATTTACAATTTATTATTATTTAATGTACACATTACTGGGGCCCAGTGAAACATATTTAAATTTTTATTTATATTGTGCATTGTTGTGTCAGCACTAAATAACGATTTTCATGTTTTTGTAACAGATTTATTGTAAAGCTTTGATTTTAGTGAAGTTAGTAGACATAAATGCTGTGGTTGGAATTAGTGACAAACGTTTCTTTCAGTGTGTCGGCCTTGATCTCCTCATTCTTGGTTTTAGGTTTCAGGCCAAGATTTCTCATTTTGGTGCGTTCCTACTCAGAAGAGTGCTCCTGGTGCACCAGTGGTTAACATGCATCGGTCTGAGAACAGTAGTGGTCACAGACGCGTGAGAAAAACACGCCAACCCCTGCTTCACACTGGAAGCATCAGCGGCGCGGACCGAACTGCTTCAGTTTAGAATCATTTATTTGGGTTGTACTAGTGCTGCGTACCGCTGCTGGGACAACAACCAACATAGACCTTGCAAGTCCAGCGAGGAGCACAGCAACGACGCTGTTCTGCAGCCAAGTCTGTCCCGGTGTGTACTGGAACGCAGCACGAGTCAGGGGTAAACCACTCTGCTGCCGCTCCGCTCCGCTGATGCTTCCAGGGTGAAGCAGCGGTAACGCCACGCATGCGTGCAAACACGGTAGACTCACCTTCACGGCGGTACAGTGTGCTGGGAAGAGTGCTGGAGCTCCAGGAAAGAGACCAGTGGACATCACCACCTAGCTTCTTCTTGGTGACCGACTGTCGAGTGCGTCTGTATTCCCAGAAACAGCGACGCTTGGATGGCCTCTCACCCGGCTGCCTGACTGGCTCGGCTTCCACCTCTGCAGGTACAAACGGGAAAGTGGACGCTGATGGAAAACCGATTCTTTAGCGATCTCAGTCGGATCGCAGCAGGCTGGTTTTCAGGATGTGAATGTTGTCGACAGACATTTTTCATTAAGTCCTAATGTAATCTATTGACCTAGGTTTAATAACACACACACACACGCACGCGCGCACGCACGCACACACACACACACACACACACACACACGTTTCAGCATCAGTGTTGCGCCACGCCTGAAATCAACCCCCTTTGCTGTAACTCATATTGAACTCAGGGGCGTTTCACCTTCAGGTGGTCCGACACCTTTTATTGATCACAGCTATCAATATCTCAATATTTCAATATTTAAAAACACAAAAATAAAAATAAATTCAAACATCAACCCCAAAACACAGCTCACCTCCACACACCTCTCTGTGATAGATGTTGACACCCATAAATATAGAAAGTCAGAGACTCTCTTGGTCAGCTTGCTTCCCACACCAAACCTTCTGTCAGGAATCCTGGCGTGACCTTTGACCCAGCTCTCACCCTGGATTCTCATGTCAGTGCTCTTGTTGGCTCTTCCTTCTTCCATCTCAGGAACGTTGCTAAGCTGAGTCCCATTCTGTCCCGCTCTGAACTTGAGACAGTTCTCCACACCTTCATCTCCTCACGCTTAGACTACTGTAACTCTCTTTTCACGTGTCTGAGCAGAACCTCCCTGAACCGTCTACAGGTGGTTCAGAACGCCTGTGCTCGGCTTCTGACCAAGTCCTCCAAACACACCCACATCACCCCGCTTCTCCTCCAGCTTCACTGGCTGCCAGTCAACTTCAGGGTTCATCTCAAGATCCTGGTTCTGGTCTATAGGGCCTTACATGGACAAGCACCATCTTACATTGGTGATCTTCTTAGTCCCTACACCCCCAGCAGGTCCCTGAGGTCCAGTGACCAAAGCCTACTGGTTGTGCAGCACCAGGCTAAAGGTCAAAGGTGACAGATCATCTGCTGCTGTGGCCCCCAGACTCTGGACCTCTCTCCCCCTGAGCCTGAGACCAGTGGACTCAGTGGTCTCCCTTAAACTCACCTGTTCAGGTTTGGTGGGACCTTCATCTCCACCCTCTCCTGATTGTGCTCTCGCTGCCAGTTCTGCCTTTCCCGGGATCTGCTGATTTCCCTTGCTCCTGTTCATTTTCTCTCTTCCTCTCTTTATGTTTTTTAAATCACAATTTGTATTTTTTGCTTATTTTAAACTTAATTTGAATAATTTTTTAAATCTTTTTTATACTTTAATTGTTTTTTTAAGTGAGGCGCCTCGTGATTTTTACCTTTAGAGGCGCTATTGTTTTCTTTCTTTCCTTTTATACATATACATGTACAAGTACACACATACATCTATACTTATCTAAGTACATAGTCTATCTTTGGGTACATAAAAATATTTGGAGCTTTATCTGAAATCTTTTGTAGTTAACACCGAAAATCCTGGCAGTGCATTCCAAACCACCATTGCAGTTTTTTGCATTTGATCTGTTCGGCTCACAGGGAGCAGACACTGGCCCTTACTCTTTCGTCTTGTAGAATAATTATGTTGATCTGCAAAAAAATAAAAAACTACTACTTTAACTTCTGATGTTATTGCCATATTTATCTCCATCCATCCATTTTCATCCGCTTATCCGGAGTCGGGTCACGGGGGCAGCAGCCTAAGGCTAGAGGCCCAGACTTCCCTCTCCCCAGCCAGCTGGGCCAGCTCCTCCGGGGGAATCCCAAGGCGTTCCCTGGCCAGGTGAGAGACATAGTCCCTCCACCGTGTCCTGGGTCTACCTTTAGGTCTCCTCCCGGTTGGACGTGCCTGGAAAACCTCACCAGGGAGGCGTCCAGGAGGCATCCTGACCAGATGCCCGAGCCACCTCAACTGGCTCCTCTTGGTGTGGAGGAGCAGCGGGTCTACTCCGAGCCCCTCCCGGATGGCCAAGCTTTTTACTCCATCTCCAAAGGAGAGCCCAGCCACCCTGTGGAGAAAACTCGTTTCAGCTGCTTGAGTTTACCCTCCACCGTTGAGAAGTGATTTCTTTCTCATCTAATCTGCATTTTAAATAACGCCTAGAGTCCAAAAGTGGATCTTTGTCTGCCTTTACCTTCAGGAGCTCTCCAACACCGAGGCAGGCTGTGTATTAAAGCACCACCTGTAGCGAGTGGGTTTACGTTATGCACCGCTTATGCAGCCAGCAGAGCGCTGGGGTCACCGTTGCTGCTGGTTTTGCTTCTGAAATGAGCCTTAAAACCTCCCTCGGCCAAGAGTTAAGTTGCTTTAAATCCGTTGTGTTGAGTACTTTTAACGAGCTTCCCTAAAGTGGTGTTTTTGTTGCAGGACACACAGAAAATGTTTGTGCCGTTTGGGAGAAGCTCACCTCTGAGCTGCGGGTGATCGGCACTGAAAGGCACGTCACAGTCGGTTACATGGATCACAACGTCTCTAAAATAACGAACTTCTTCATGACGGGCCAATAACCGAGTCAGATGACGGGGGGGTTGAGTGTTGCAGTAGCGATCCACTGATAACCAGAGCTCATCTGCATTCATGACGGATCCACAGCATGATGTCAGAGCGTTAAAACCCCTCCCCACGTCACGCTCACTAAAGAAATGATGTGAATTATGTCTTTGTGCCTGCTGCGGTCGCCGGTGAGGCCAGTGAGGAGCCGGATCATCCAGCTCTAGTGAGACAGCCTGACCCCGCCCCTCCTCCTCTCTCCCGGGCTGCTGAGGAGCCCAGCTGAGCTGAATCCTCCTGATGAGCCACACCTGCATGAGGGCTGTGCCTCCAGCGGTGCAGGGGTCCTGCTGTCCTCCTGGGTTTGTTAGGGTTTAACCCCTTTTGGTTGCATTCGTTGGAGTTTGAAACTGTGGTAGTTTTTAACTCTTGGTGATGTGTTTTAAAGGTTAACTGTATTTGGTGCAACTTTACGGACTTTGCTCTTTAAACACCTTCGTGTGGTAACGCGTTTAAAATGAGCGTTTACCAGGTGTTTTAATCAGGAAGTTGTTTGGGACTTTTTATCAACTTTGGGATTTTAAAACACCTTCTGCTCGGTTAAACTTGTAATATAAGTGTTAACCAGGTGTTTTATAGCTGATAATTTGCTGTGTAATGTTAACCTTTTAGAGAGATCTGTTTGCTTGTGTTTTAATACCTTTTAGTTACAGATAAACCCATTTTAAACTCCTCCGCCAGTTCTTATCTCACCCCATCCTTCACATCTTCACATCACCTGTCGGGGACGTAGCGGTGCCTAAAACCCACCACAGTCCTCCGGGCCATCCCACCACTACAGAGGTGGGAGACACCGACAGGCGTATGGAAGACAATTACTAGTAAAAATACCCGACAGCTAAAATAGATGCCGAAGCCTAATCATAACTGACAGGTTTTTAAAGTTGGGTTTGACTGGTAAGGAGTCACGCTGAGAGCCCTAATCCACAAACACACGCTGCCAGTCACCTCCCGCTGCCAGTCACCTCCCGCTGCCAGTCACCTCCCGCTGCCAGTCACCTCCCGCTGCCAGTCACCTCCCGCTGCCAGTCACCTCCCGCTGTACGCACCGACTCGGTTTCATACACAGATGTCACAGTAGATTAGCCTCGGGCGTCCAGAGCCGCCAACACAGACGCTCAAGCTCCACCAGCCAGAGGGAAAAGCGACGACCAGTCCTGCTCCGGTGAAAACATTCATGTTTCTTCTTGTTCAAAGGAGTTTTACTTCCCACTGTCGCCTACTGCTTTCTTAGTTGGTCTCACGCGCACACACCCTCACTCCACCCCATCTTGTATTCTGCATCTTTCCGAGCCCAGATGGACACGACTCTTCCTCTAGAGCCTTAAAATCAACACTTCCTACCTCTCACGTCAGTAAAAGCAAAAAATGGTTTTTCTTCCATCACACAGGCCTTTCCGTTACCATGGGAACATCATCTGAACGCACTCAGCTGAAATCTGACCCGGGCTGGAGTCTCAGATCACGCCAGCGACCTCTCGGTTACCTTGCAACCAGACGCCTGAGGTTTGTTTATCTAACGCCAGATGAAAGGACAACAAGGCCTGGGAAAAGATGGCAATCTCCTGTGTGTGTGTGTGCGTGCGTGCGTGCGTGTGTGTGCGTGCGTGCGTGTGTGCGTGCTCCAGGAACATGAAGGGGATTGGTTTATGCCGAGCACTTGCAGCAGACAGTAGCCTGGTTTGTCAGACTCTGCTGCAGCTTTAACATGCTAAATGCTGCATTAGCGCATCAACGGTGGTGGTAAACGCAGCCTCTGTTGAACCCAGAGCAACATCCTGTATGGTCTCAGTGAGGAAACGGCTGTCACAGCAGCAGGTAGATTATTAAAACATATCTGTAAGAAAATGTGTTTAAAATAAAACGGTGTGCCATCATTTATCCAGTACAACACAAACAGCATGCAGACGACTTCTGCTGCTTTTTAGGAGGTAGCCTCCAGCTGCTGCTAACCACATTTACCAATTAAAGCTTCGCTATGCTGCTGTTTCATCTTCGTTAATCGTTTTCTTGGGACACTACGTGCTAAAATGACTCTACAGGTTAATGAAAGGCCACCCAGCCTCTATCGGCCCGTGGCCCGATGAACGCACTTCCTGTTTTAATTAGGCTGACATACCTGGCGCTGCAGCCGGCTTCCAGCAGGTTTCCTGCATCCCGAACACAGCTGATTTGTTTACTTTAGTGATGAATCCCTCCTGTAGACACTAACGAAGGCTGGGAGACGTTTCAGCTGTTAGATTAAGGTGTTAAAAGGACGAACGCACAGCAAGGAGGTAAGTTTTGCTTTTGGTCTGACTATAGAAAATTAACAACAGACACTAGGGGGTGCTAAAAGCAAGCAAAACTGCCAAGAGTGCCTTTAAATCGTTTTTTCATGCGTCTTAACAACGTTCGAACATAGAATAGCTATAAACACATACCTGAGATGTATAAAACTAAAGAAAGAATGAAGTGGTTCTCTCGCATGTCTGAAGGCCTCCACCAATAACACATTTCAGACTGAAAGCAGCCACTGGACCACCCGGTTGTCGGTTTCACCCAACCGCCGCACCTCCCTGGTCCTCCACTCGTCACACACTCATGTATTCAGCACCACAACACCACTGCTGGGAGAGGTTCTCCGCTCAGTAACATCAGAGAAGGAGAAACAGCCGGCTGCTACCACGTTAGGACAAACTACCAGAGTACACCATCCCAGTACCCAGTAGGGCAGGGCGACACGGCCTAAAATCAATATCACGATATATTGAGGATTTCACCTCGATAACGATAGATGGATGATAAGCACAGGTATGCGCAGAAACAAGTCACATGTATTACGTTGAGTCACATTTTTACTTGACTAAAGGTGGTACGGCTTCTTAAAGGGACATGAACGTTGCCAGCCTACACACGTCTTCATTTTTTTATTATCAAATTTACTGACGTGGGAAAAATTTTCTGGATATGAGTCAAAAATTTCGATTATGATAAATTTTCGATTGATTGCCCAGCCCTAACCTGAAGTCACGGGCAACAGAAGACGTTTGGAACTAGAAAACAGACGGTGTTTAGCGCTATCTGGTTTCCTCTGGCATGGCGGGTTTCTGGTTCCGGTGGACACATCTCAGGGAAGATACCTGAGGGGAGGGGTGGTGTGTTTGCACCTGAAACCTGGCTTGTTCTGTAGATTCGCTGTAACAGCTGCTAGTGTTCCTCCTCTGGAGCACACAGGTGTGTGTCAGCACCATGCATGCATCAGTAACCATCTGAACCGACTGCAGCAGCTTCTCATCCAGAATCACCTCAGGCAGGTTTAATTATTCACCAGCGTCACTGATTTACCTGCGTATTTCTATGGTCGCCTCCTCTGCTGTCAGACAGAAGCCAGCTCGAACGGGCTGGACCAGAACCACCAGATCCGCCTCCACACCGGAGACCACGGACAACGTAAAACATAACCCTGTTGTTACCTGTCTGACATGCTGGTCCAGGCTCCTCCCCCACCTCAGGTGTTCAGAGAAACGTTAGTTGTAAGGAAAGTCACAGCGTGTGTTTAGGCTGCAGCTACAAGCAACCACAGCCATGAAGAGCTAGCACGCCTTTTCACCAGCCCGTACCATTACTAGTGTTGTCCAGTGGAGCTGCTGAACGGTGGAGGTGCCGAACACAACCCTGGCCTACGTCTCCTAGAGGTTTACGGCTGACGTTGGTCGTTTGTTCCGTTTACAGCTGTTGTGATTTGGTTGCTTTGGTTCTGCATCATATTATTCTGTTTAGTTTAGACTAGTTTCTAATATTCGGGGAGTCTGGACTTTCAATTTAAATGTCTTTTTTTATTACACACATCATTTTTACTTTTCCTTTTGAACTGCTAAATATTCATAAACCAGGATTGTTTTTATGTCTGTGGTGTTCGGGGATATAGTCCCATTAGTGGTCACACACTGGTGAAATTCACCATCTGACCCATCCCCGTGGCGAGCGGTGAGCCGGGTTAGGGTTAGCGGTTAGCTAGCGGCTGCGCTCGGGAACCATCTGGTGGTTTAACACCCCATTGGTATGACCCGACCGGAATTTGAACCCCATCTCCCAGTCCCAGGGTGGACACTGGTCCACTGAGGACGGGTCCTTCTAAAAAAATCAGCATATTGTGATGAAGTTCATTATTGTCTGTAATGTACTGATAAACATTAGACTTTCATATATATTAGATTCATTACACACAACTGAAGTAGTTCAAGCCTTTTATTGTTTCTAATATTGATGATTTTGGCGTACAGCTCATGAAAACCCAAAACTCCTATCTCAAAATATTAGCATATCATGAAAAGGTTCTCTAAACGAGCTATTAACCTAATCATCTGAACCAACTAATTAACTCTAAACACCTGCAAAAGATTCCTGAGGCTTTTAAAAACTCCCAGCCTGGTTCCTTACTCAAAACCGCAATCATGGGTAAGACTGCCGACCTGACTGCTGTCCAGAAGGCCATCATTGACACCCTCAAGCAAGAGGGTCAGACACAGAAAGACATTTCTGAACGAATAGGCTGTTCCCAGAGTGCTGTATCAAGGCACCTCAGTGGGAAGTGTGTGGGAAGGAACAAGTGTGGCAGAAAACGCTGCACAACCAGAAGAGGTGACCGGACCCTGAGGAAGATTGTGGAGAAGGACCGATTCCAGACCTTGGGGGACCTGCGGAAGCAGTGGACTGAGTCTGGAGTAGAAACATCCAGAGCCACCGTGTACAGGCGTGTGCAGGAAATGGGCTACAGGTGCCGCATTCCCCAGGTCAAGCCACTTTTGAACCAGAAACAGCGGCAGAAGCGCCTGACCTGGGCTACAGAGAAGCAGCACTGGACTGTTGCTCAGTGGTCCAAAGTACTTTTTTCAGATGAAAGCTAATTTTGCACGTCATTCAGAAATCAAGGTGCCAGAGTCTGGAGGAAGACCGGGCAGAGGGAAATGCCAACATGCCTGAAGTCCAGTGTCAAGTACCCACAGTCAGTGATGGTCTGGGGCACCATGTCAGCTGCTGGTGTTGGTCCACTGTGTTTTATCAAGGGCAGGGTCCATGCAGCTAGCTATCAGGAGATGTTGGAGCACTTCATGCTTCCATCTGCTGAAAAGCTTTATGGAGATGAAGATTTCATTTTTCAGCACGACCTGGCACCTGCTCACAGTGCCAACACCACTGCTAAATGGTTTACTGACCATGGTATGACCTGAACCCCGTAGAGAACCTGTGGGATATTGTGAAGAGAAAGTTGAGAGACGCCAGACCCAACACTCTGGATGAGCTTAAGGCCGCTATCGAAGCATCCTGGGCCTCCAGAACACCTCAGCAGTGCCACAGGCTGATCGCCTCCATGCCACGCCGCACTGAAGCAGTCATTTCTGCTAAAGGATTCCCGACCAAGTACTGAGTGCATAACTGAACATAATTATTAGAAGGTTGACTTTTTTTGTATTAAAAACACTTTTCTGTTATTGGTCGGATGAAATATGCTAATTATTTGAGATAGGAGTTTTGGGTTTTCATGAGCTGTACGCCACAATCATCAATATTAGAAACAATAAAAGGCTTGAACTACTTCAGTTGTGTGTAATGAATCTAATATATATGAAAGTCTAATGTTTATCAGTACATTACAGTCAATAATGAACTTTATCACAGCATGCTAATTTTTTGATAAGGACCTGTACATATGTTTATTTTAAGTTATTATTATAAGTGCACTAAATCACTGATGTGATTAATTTGTGTTTTAAAACAACAACCGACACCAGAATAATGACTGCTTTATATAGGGAGGACAAAGCTTCACACACACACACACACACACACACACACACACACACACACACACACACACACGCACACACACACACACACACACACACACACACACACACACACACACAGAAGCTCTAACTCACCACATTCGGTTTCAGAGCTCGAGAGTTCGGACTCCACTGCGGTTTCCTCCTCGTCCTCCAGCTCTGTGTTATCCTGGCTGTCCTCGCTGCCCAGCACCTCCTGCTGTGTCTCAGATGCCTGCACCTCCTCGGACTGGGAGTTGTGTACGGAGCCCAGCCCTAACTCTCCTCCCTGGCTCAGGGAGTAGTTGTGCTCCTCACTGCAGTGCTCCAGGGCCGCCCCCACCACCACTGCTGCTGCATCTCCCCCTTCCTCCTGTGCCACCTGATACACCTCCACAATGTGCTCCCCTAATAACCCTCCCTTCTGTTCTCCTTCCACCTCTCTTCCAGTAGTGCACGCCTCCCTCTCTGTTGCTATGGGAACAGAAACACATCCATCCTCCTTTCCCACCGCGGACACCTGGACTTCTTGGGAGACTGGAGGAGTAGAGTACTTGTTCCTCTTCCTTTCCTCCTCCTCCTCCTGCTCCTGCCCCTCCCGACTCGTGCCCCAGCAGCCCATCAGAACCGACTCCTCCGAGTAGGCCAGGAGCTCCCCTCCGACCCCGAGGCCCAGCTTGGTGTAGCGAGCCATCTCATCCAGAGCAGACACATCCCAGCGCTCCGGGTGCTGGTCCTCACCGAAGCCCCCATCATCCACGAGGTCACTCAACAACTCAAAGGGCCGTTTCCGTGGAAACGCTTGGGAGCCCAGCATGAGGAGCTGAAAGGAGCAAATACATTTGCCTAAATATGACTGACATGAACGTGGAATAACTGTCCTTCTGTCTCCTCACCTGGTTGTACTCTGTCCTGCCCCCCTGGGGCGACATGGCCAGTGGACGGGGGCTCAGCAGGCCCCTGTGACCCGCGTAGGCCTCGCCAAACGCAGGCTCCATCCCATTCATGCCCGGCTGGAACGAACAGAGACCAACATGAGGACCAGTAGAATTGTGAGGATGGAAGAGCTCCCAGGATGGACTTTACCTGAGGCATGCCCAGGGCAAGACCGTGTGAGGGTGTGGACACGGCGTAGGCTCCTGTGAGTTCTTCAGCGGGAGCACAAGCAGCTTCAGGTGGGATGGAGAAGAACCAAAACATGAGGAAACCACTTCACTATGGGAATTGTGCAGGAGGCAGGTGTGGAGGTCTCTTACCTGAGGATGAGAGGGTCAGGTGTAGGAGCTCCTCTGCTTACATGCTGCAGCTCCAGAGCTCTCCGTGTGGCAGACTGAAAGAACAGAAGCATTCCATCGTTCCTTCACGTTCTGCAGCACATCACCGACTCTAACCCTAACCCGCACGTTGGACTGAATGGTTTTTACTGGTGTTTTCCTTGGGTCATGGAAAACAGACTAACCCAGGGAATTCTGTGGTAATTATTGTCCTTCCCAATGACAGAGATCAACAAGATGAAGGCAAAAGACAAGCTGATAAAATAAAAAACCGAGGGAGGAGGATTTACCACCGGTAAATCGAGAGCTTCGCCTTCTGACTCAGCTCTCTCTTCACCACGACAGACCGGTACAACGCCCGCATCACTGCAGTCGCAGCACCAATCCGCCTATCGATCTCACGCTCCAGCGTCCCCTCACTCGTGAACAAGACCCCGAGATACTCCTCCACTTGGGGCAGGACCTCATCCCTGACCCGGAGAAGGCATTCTACCCTTTTCAGAATCAAGACCATGGTCTCAGATTTAGAGGAGTTGATTCTCATCCCAGCTGCTTCACACTCGGCTGCGAACCGCTCCAGCGAAAGCTGAAGATCCCGTTCTGATGAAGCCAACAGGAGCACATCATCTGCAAAAAGCAGAGACCTGATCCTCAGGCCACCAAAACGGATGTCCTCCACACCTTGGCTGCAGCTAGAAATCCTGTCCATAAAGGTTATGAACAGAATCGGTGACAAAGGGCAGCCTTGGCCGAGTCCAGCCCTCACTGGGAACGAGCCCGACTTACTGCAAAGGAGGCAAACCCAGAGTCAGAACCGCACAACTGCTCAGGTCGCTTTTGTTCAATAATGGAGGCACTGCAGACTTCTCCATGCTCTTTGCCCCGCCCACGTGCTCAGAGACGCACTCATGACATCACAGGCCACAGACTGCCCATGTTCTGAATCATGTCCAACTCCCTAAGGCAGAGCGGAACGAGTGTCCCACGCTGGGGCGGAGCAAACCCGAGGCTGGTGTGTGAGTGGCACAGCATCCTCAAGCTGTTGACTCTTCTTGGTACTTTTGGTCAAATCTCAGATTATAATATTAACATTCAGTAGAGTGTAAGCCCAGACATATTCAGATATTTGGATTACACATACATGTAAATACTTTTTTGGGACCAATTATAATCCTATATTGGCTAATCTCAAACGAGATATGTCCCGATGGGAATCTTTACCCCGTCTTTGGGAGGGAGGATAAATACTGTTAAGATGACTTTATTTGTTTCAGTGTGTCCCAGTATCTCTTTCTAAATCTTTGTATTTTGTTGGATGGTCTGCTTGGGGGCTTTATATGGCATAATAGATGCTGAAGACACCAGTAAAAGGTGTTGCAATCACCCCATGACATGGGGATTATTATTACTGGCTTCTAATATTAATGCATTGTTGTCCTGGCTTTGTTTCTTTTTAATTAACACATTGACTTTAATGGTCTTGCTAATGGAAAGCACATTGAATTGCCTCGTGTATGAAATGTGCTCTATGAATAAAGCTGCCATGCCTCAAGACTCACACCCACTAGCAGTTGGCCACTGGGCTGTGGAGACCACGTCTCATGCACACCTGGAGGAAATCAAAAGTACTTAGTAATCATTTAATAATTTCAACTCCGTTTGGTCGTCATCTGTATTGTTTACGCTAAAGTCTCTTTTATTGATATTGTTTTTGTATTTTGATTAAGTGTTGCCTTGAAAACGGTTTTGTGTTGGGCTTCCTGGGTTTGATGCAGTGTAACGGGGAGGGTGTGTGTGTGTGGGGGGGGGGGGGGGGGGATATATCAGCTCAACTGTATTATTGAAAATTATTGTTGCAAACTAATAAAAAAGGACCTTGTTAGAAAAACTACCAGCTGTTCTGAGATCATTTAGCTTGTGTTGCTGTTAAACCCGTCAGCAGTGGGCTGTTGATGGGCTGTTCAGTCACGGTGGCTCCTGGTTGCAGGCCGTTTCTTCTATTAATAAATCCATTTATTCAACATCAACAAGCATGCTGCAGCAAAAAATGTAGGACATGTCACTTCCTGTGGAAACCGTGTCAACAGGGAAAGAACAGATGTAAACGCTCTTCTGCTGCAGACAATGGCTGCAGTTTTATTGTTGGACAGATATGGAGAACTAGCCCAGCGTGCAGGTTCCTGCAGCTGGAACAGATGTTACAGCAGCACAAGGAGCTCTGGTGTTGAATGTGTTAACGTTACAGCCGGCTGGATCCATGGTCACCTCCAGCACCAGAGAGGGAGTCACAGGAGGAAGTTAATATTCTCAGGGCTAAATGTTAGCTTAGCTCCAGCCAACAGAAAATTGTGCAGTGTGTGCTAACTTAGCTGAGCTGACGAGTTGGGATTAGATTGGCATGTGTAACAGATTACGCAGGTTGGTGATGATTACTGCCTCCATTTAAATCGGAGAGTTCTACGTTTCTTCTCACGAGCGTGAAGAACAGGGACCAGACACAAAACCACGACTTAATGCTGGCCCAGATCGGCATTCCTACAGCTCGCCAAATCCTCTATCAGACTCAGTTATCCTCCAAAACATCGGCTTTTCTAGTGGTGCTCCAGGCTCGACCAGCGACACGCAGCCCGGATGCTGCCACGGAGCGGAGGAGCGGACTTAAGGCCACGCCGCTGCCACCATCAGGCCAGGATCCGTACAGATGATGCAAGATGGGGTAACATCCCCACTGAGACCAACATATTACAACAGCAGCACACTGTCTGATCCCTGCAGATACGCCAAAGCCAGCAGCTCGAACGGACCCTGGTTCAGCAGCTCCAGCTCCTCGCTTCTGTGGACCGGCCTCAGGATACAGGAATGAGGAAATAGGAAGTTACTGGGTGGTTATGACACGCTGCACGGAAAAAGTGATCTTTGGCACACAACACAGGCTAGTTCCCTGCACAGTGTTCACACACACACACACACACACACACACACACACACACACACGCCAGAGCTGATAAAAAAAACGATAAGGCAGCATGTTTTAAATGTTTAGACATGTTGTTAGTGCTTGGTTACAGCAGCAGCAGCACGGAGCGTTTTCGTGCCAGTGGTTTGTTTGTACCGACAACACAACCCGCTCCGGTGCCAGTTTCCTTGTTTCAGCGAGGAGAAACGACCGTCTGCAAATCTGATAAACAGAGACTTTCACTCCATCTGCCACATCGATCATCTGGATCCACATCGGTATCGGTGAGAGCTGCTTTGTTCAGATCTTCTCTCCCGGGCTGCTCTACCCTGACGCACCAGCCTGCTGTGTTGACTCTGCAACAACCTTCATGTGCATGTGCTGGACCAACACAAGGCTCCAAGGTAACTAAAGTCCATTCGTCTCTTCAGCTCACCAACATCTACACATGCTACATTTAGCTAGCTGTTTAGCTGTTTGTAAACAAGATGTCAACACAACCCCAGTGTGTGTGACCAAAGCAAGCATGTGTGCTAATGTTTACAGCGTGGTGTGTCATGGCTGATGTGTTCAAGTTCACGCATAGCAAAACCAATGTTGTCCTCCTGGATCCAGCCACAGAGGACTTCCACACCCTCCTAGCCACGCAACAACCCTGGTCGTTCCCAGACGTGTATCTGCTCACAGCTGACTCCTCCACATCCTACAAACACCGTATAGCTAACATGCTAAGGGTTACAACCATCCACTCTTGTTGCAGTGATGTCCTAGCGCCACAACTGCTGCTAAAGGGCCTGATCGTAGCTAACCGCTAACAGCTTTGGCCTGCCATGTAGCACACATGTAAATAATAACTTAATTATTTTCGTTTACACCTCGTGAAGGCTGTTATCCACTCGGAGGTAAAGCTAAACATTAGCATTGATGCTAACACATGAAGTCAGACCATCGTTAGGTATATTTGTATCCAAACCTTGATGATGTGAGGCGGGATGACAGCAGTAACATAATAATAATGAATGTGTTGCTAACAGGTGCAAAAGGTTAGCCTACAGAGTGCAGTAGCTTTAGCCTAGCCGTAACGGTTTACAGCTAACACCTCATCACAATATGGTCTGTTTATGATGAATATTTAACAGTTATGACAGATTCTGAAGCGTGATTGGATTTCTGGACATCATCCCATGACCCCTGCTGGTGCTTCATGACCCACAGTGGGCCCCCAGCCCCAACTTTGGGCACGTTTGTCTCGGACCGCTGGTACACTTGACCATTTTTACCGTTTGGAAGTTTAAACACATCTTAAAAACACACCCATGCATTTCGCTGCTTCTGGCTGGAATGTGAAAGGGAACGATGCAACAGGAGCAAATGTTGCACACTTTCATACTTTTAGAGGATGTGATGTCACTGCAACACTGTGGTCCTGCAGGAACCAACATAACAGATTATGGGATGGAAGGCCTCGCTATTAATATTACTGTGGTTGAGAAACAACTTCTCCCCTGGGCTTGATGATGTAGGTCTGAATCTGAGTTTTCTTTAAGGTTTTAATTTGAACTGAACTGCTGCACGTAACGTTGCTGACTACGTTGTTTCTGATTGGTGGGTTTTTTATTTTTATGTTTTTGTAAATAAACTAATTCTCTATTCAAAACGCATTTTTTTCTCTTTCTCTTTACTGTAGGAATAAAGAATAACAAACATATAATAACGAGTTAATACTCATTCATTTTATCCTCAAAACTTTGCATTAAATCTTTTTAAACAAGGCTCCAGCTGGACCCAAAAGGTCCGAGCAGCGGGGAGGTCTGCCACTCTGACCAGACAATGGGCGTTCTGCAGCTGGAGGCCTTTTTTGGGCTGGAAAACCCAAATCCCGGCGCGAGGGTTGCGCACGGAGACGGGAGTGCGGCCCAGAGAGGCTGGAAATCACAGCGCGGCCGAAAAGCTGCGATGATCCGGGGAAGCGCGGAGCGGAGACACGGTGTGCTGCAGGCGGTCTGGGAAGGAAGCCCCTAAAAACCGGGCGGCGGACGCAGCGGGCACGTTTTCCCTCTCCCAAAACGATCCCAACACTTTTAGCAAGTGCGAGAAAAAACAAAAACAACAAATAAAGAGCAGAAAGTCGGTTAGACCGTATAACGCGCGGGCTGCGCCCCCGCCTCTCCGTGTCCTTGGAGCTCCGTTTCCCCTCCACGGCGGGGAGCGTGGACTGGCCCGTCCTTCAGCTCGGTGCGTATCCGCCATAAAGCCCAAATAAACACAACCAGACCCGAACTACAACAGATTTGAGTCCAGCAGAAGACCCGCTGCGGACTCGCGGGGGCCACGGCCACCCTGCGGGTCCCACGGCTGCGTGAAGCAGCGGAAAGGTGCCGCGGTGGCAGCAGCAGCGTGTCCCGCATGGCACGGCCAGCCGCCGCGCTCTCACATCCAGCCGCCGTCCTCCAGCAGACACCGTGGCATCTTCACTCTCCTCCGCATACATGCATTCAGGGCGGCTTTATTCTCACCGACAGCGGCTTCGCAGGCGCGTCGCGGAGTATCCAGACGAGACGACAGCAACGCTCTCGGAGCTCAGACAACAATAAAATGGGGCGCAGCTGGCAGTGCCACCGGATGTCCGATGTTAATGGTTAATAGTGGCGATGCGTGAGCGCGTGGATGAGCCTGGGCGTCAGAAGGTGCACCAAGCTGCTGCTGGTGCACACTTTCTGCTAGGAGATCACCTGTTTGTCTGAATTATTATTACTATTATTATTAATTTATTATTATTATTATTTGTATTAAAGTCGCGGGGCTGGCTGGTCCTGGTCCTGGTCCTCCTGCTGGGGCTGCGGGTTGCAAACCGAAACGAGTCAGTGTCAAAATAAAAGCCGCCCTCCGGCGTGGAGCAGCGGGCAGAGAAAAGTTGTCCGCAAGGCCGAGCCGACCCAGGAGTCCAGCCCTGGGGGCGCTGCTGCCGCAGAGCGCGTGTGCTCCCCTTTCAAACAGGATGCACTCATGAACATGTGGCTGTTAAACAAACCCACTCATGTGTGTGTAATAACTGTTTACCTTCCCTTGTGACCTCGGATGCCCCCCGAGCTGAAGGCCACAGGACCGGGGGAAAATGTCGGCCAGGGCCTCTCCAGACGAGCCTGGCCCGCACCATCCACGCAGGAGAGGGAGGAGGATCCCGGCTGGAGCCACCGAAGTGACCCGGTCCACCTACGGCCGCAGGCAGGAAGTGAGTGGTCCCCAGCCGGACAGAGCTGGCCTACATGGCGGAGGAACCGGACCGAGAACACCACCTGTCTCACCTTTAGCGCCCTGCCGTGAGGGTGAGACAGCACTAACGTCTTCACTAATCACGCTGTTGTGGTGCGCTAAGCTAGGCTCGCGGGGGGGGGAGCGGACCGCCACTTTCTCAGTCGGTTCCGGAACTTCAGCCCACTTTATGGACACAAGAAGACGGAGGGCGTAGGTGGACGTCCTGTCTGACTGCCGCTGCCGTAATAACTGCGTCAGTGGTGGGACAAGGCGCTATTTAGCGCCAGGTGCCAGCCTTGAGCGGATAAAACCCGAGAGCGCGAGGAGCGGCTGACCTGTTAGCGACAGGAAGCCATGAGAGCGACAGCTCTCAGCTCGCGTTGGGCAAAAGTTTCCAGAAAACCTCCCGGACAACACCGGAAGTTTACCATGTTAACGTTGAAGAAAGGATTTCACAATAAAAGTCCACCAAAGGAACGAAGCGGTAAAAGCAGCTTCTTGGCGTGGTTATCATTAAAGAGTTGTCCGACATTTTCCACCTAAAACCAACCACGGCAGCGTTTACAAATAAACGACAGAAACGAGTATTGAACATTGTAACGTGGAAAGATTTGAAGCATCAGTTTAAGTTCATCAGACTGCTAAATTTCATGTATGAAATTTTCCTCAACCCTGAAGGTTGTTTTCTATTTAGTCAGAAGTTAAGGCCAAAGTTTATGAAAGCGCCCCCTTCTGGCTGGTTCCAGAAGAACTTGTACGCTAGTGTCCTCTTTCAAGGTTAAAATATATCTCAGAATATTTAACAAATATCCCACATTTAGCAGTGGGAGCCTTGACTCCTGTTAGTTCACATAGGTCCTGCTTTGCTTCATGCTCTGATGTGCCTAGATATTTTTATTTAGCTGTGATTAGTAAATAGACGTTCAAAAACACTATGACGGTACGCAGGTAAGTGGGGGAACTTCAATCTCTTACGCTATGAGGCAACGGTGACAGTGGTGTTAGGTGCCTGCTCTGTAACGCAGTCATTCAGTCCATGGGCAAGACACTTCATACATATATATATATATATATATATATATATATATATATATATATATATATATATATATATATACACACACACTTTTGATGCCTTCAGTGAGAATCACCTGATGTAACAGGTCATGAGCATAAAGACAACACTTTGAATGAGAAGGTGTGTCAGAACTTTTGGCCTGTGCATGCATAAATATATAGCTATACATTTATTAAGATTTGATTTGTTAACATAATTTCCACCTGAAGATCTGAAATGATGGTGAATTTGCACCTAAAACATTAAATGGACTCATAGAGTGAGACTGACAACGTAATGTTAAAATGCATTTTTAAGATACATTCAATATAAATCCTTAACCATAGGAAAAAAGGATAATTTCTGATTATGTGCTAAACTCATGAGAGGCTAATTACCCTTTTAAAAGGCTGTGAGATATTTTGCTGTTCCATAACAATGGTTGGGTATTGGGTATTGGGCAGCAGTAGCTCAGGTGGTAGAGCGGGTTGCTTCATGATCGGAGGGTCATGGGATCGATTCCAGCTCCCGCCAGGGGTATCCTGCTGTTGTGTCCTTGGGCAAGACACTTCACCCAACTTGCCTGTGTTAGTGGTGGTCAGAGGGGCCGACGGCTCCAAATGGCAGCCTCGCCTCTGTCAGACCTCCCCAGGGCGGCTGTGGCTACAAGTAGCTTACCATCACTAGCAGTGTGTGAATGTGAGAGTGTGTGAAAGCGTCTTTGGGTGTCTAGAAAAGCGCAATATAAGTTCAATGCATTATTATTATTATTATTATTATTATTATTATTATTATTATTATTATTATTATTTTGAAAGTCTTCCACTCCATTTCCGGGTTTGTGAGTAACTGGCGCCAACTTTACGTCGGGTAGACAGTAACGGCTAGGACCCGCCTTCGTAAGAGGGGCGGAGACACGCGACCCGTCTTTAAGGACACCGGGAGAACCTGCTGACCCCAGCGCGAGGCCGGGGCCCGGGGCTGACACGAGCTCCTTCAGTCGCACATGTTTACCAGAGGAGCAGCAGGCAGGCTCTCCTCTGTCACAATAAGAGAACTCCTGAAGACCCGTATAATCCAAAATGGCCCCAGATTTGTTCTTAGACCAGAGGAGGAGGTGCTGTTTTATTATTAAACCACCTGATTACACACATGCTTGGCTCCAAACATGAAAGGATTTATTGCTTTTAACAACATGAATGTGAACGCCCCACCTGAACTTGTCTGGATGTTTCCTGGTGAGAACGTGAGCAGCTCCTCGTAGGAGGATGCAACGATGCTTCCTTCATTCCAGACCGGTGGGTGCAGGAGAACACGTTTCAGCTCACGCCGGCTGCTTTAAACTGTACTTCACAACATCACTAATAATATGATTTCTTACTAAATAGTCAAGAAAATATCTCCTTGCACACAGCAACTGACGCAAAGGAGAAAAATCACATTTTCACATCAAATTGTGACAAAAAAAGTGAATTTCATCAAACTTTGTGGCAGAAGATCCAAATGAACACTGGAGCCAGCATCGCAAGGCACCAAAAGAAATGTGCCTCTGAGTTTCGAGGATTACACACAGACACATCTGCACACGCGTCTCGCTTCTACATCGGTTAGTGGGAAATTAGTTTAGTTTGAGGAAACGAAAGTCATCATTTAATCTTTATATTTAAAAATAAAAACGTGTTCCGCTACTGAATAGTCCTCCAGACATACACAGCAGCGACGCTGGTGCAGCATCCTTTATGATGACATATAATCCAGCTGGTGGTATTTAGGTCACACGACTGCTGCGTGCACGAGGATGGTTAAATGTTAATGCACCAGGAGACGGAGGTGGGCTGTGATGGTGTGTGAGTGCCTAACTCTGAGGACATGTGACCTGCTGGTGTTTATCTGCGCCCACATGTTGGACATTAGAGCATCTGTGAGTGCGCCTATAGCAGCAACGTGGGGCACAACTCAAACATAAAGGCTCGTGCAAAAGTTAAAGCCCAACAAGCTTTTGTGTTCTGGGAAACAAAACATAAACACAAACAGGAGGAAACAGAAAGATGACTTCATGAACTTCCTGGCTGTGAAACCTTAAACCTGTCCGCTGATGCCGCAGGAAATAGTCACCATAATACAAACATGGTTGATGCTGTTTCTTATTTCAGTTTAATTAATCATTTGAGTCTACGGATCAACAAAATACAACAATGCATTTCCTCTCCACTAAACCAGGGAGAGCTGCAGGGAAATAAAGGGAATAAGATTTTATTGTTGTTGTTTTTATTTTGTTATTCCTTCTTCTCCTTGTCTGACCCGTTTCTGGGAACAGCCGTTAGGGTTCACTACCACACACGGTGGTGAACGTGCAAACAGCCAGAACCCGGCAGACCCTTTCCCGTGAGCTGGGTAGGCGGGTGTTAAGTTCAAACACATTTTAAAGAATGTTAAATGCTGTTTGTTCGTTGATGCTTGGATCAATGCTCCGGGGTTGGCTTTACACGTTACCTATCAAGAGCTTTAAACCGCTACAGAAATGGCCGACCATCATAATCTTCATGGCTGGATGCTAACAAGGAGCTAAGTAGAGCTTCAACCTGCAACAAGGAGAGACAAGAGTGAGACTAAATGTTTTCTGAGCAGAAACGAATTGAAAACGAGGCTGAAATTGAAACAGGAAGTTTTACAGCTGATCAAAAGTTTAAGACCACACCTGCAGTAAACCCTTTAACCCTAACCCTCATCAGAGTTCCACACATGAACTCAGCAACGAGAAGCTCCATCGCTGTTGATCACTTCAGAAATTCCTTATGGCCTGCTTGATGCACGAGGTGAGAGGGGAGGACATCTACAGTCTGGAACATTCCTTGCTTCCATTCCCAAAGCTTCTCAATAGGATTTAGATCAAGGGAACATGCAGAATGGCCCAAAAGAGTGAAGATCTTGTCCTGGAAGACCTGAGAACAGTGTCTTGTAGAAAAACTCAGTGGTGACCAAACAGACGAGGGTCCTCGGTCACGAGCGATGCTCTCTGCAACATCTGGACATAGCCAGCATCCCTCTGATGCCCTGCACCTCCTGAAGCTCCACTGACTGAAACAACACCTAAACCATTATGGCCCCCCTCCACTGTGGTGTGTAGAACATATCTCAGGTGGGATCTTCTTGTCAGGCTGGTAACATTGGAAACCATCAGGACCTTCGAGGTTAAACTTCTAATGATCAGAGAATAAATCCTTCTTGTTTGGTGTTTTCTTGTAAAGTCCACGGTCACTTCTGTGGTGTTCAAGGAGATGAGGCCTTTGAAGATGTTAGTCGATTTTGAAGTTCTTCAGTCTCAGATGTCGTCTGGGCTGCAGTTGGCACCAGTAACAGTCTTAAGGTGGGTCAAGGATCATCCAGTTTCCCGCTGGATCCTCCGGCTCACTGCTGGTGACATATTCCACTTGACTCTGATGTGCCATAACTCTCAGGGTCATTTAAGAATTTCCAAATGTTTGTCTTACTGCGTCCTGCCTCAGTGGAGAAGGCAAAAATATGACTGTTGGACATTTCTCAAGTGGTCTCAAACTTGTGTGTGTGTGTGTGTGTGTGTGTGTGTGTGTGCTCCTCCAGCTAGTTTGAGCCCTTCCCTCTGTCTTTAGATAATTATTGTTTAGTTTTGTGTTTAGGTATTTGCTCTCCTCTGCTTCTGTTTTCCCAGTTAGATTATCATATTCACCGGTCTTCCCTCCAGCCCTCACGCCACACACCTGCTGCCATTTTCCCTAATTACTCCTCCCTGTGTATATAAGCCCTGTCTTGTCTCTGTCTTGTGTCGGTCCGTTGTGGTGATTCTGTCAAGCCTTCTCTAGTCTCTAGCATTTTGAATCGGTCTTTTCTAGTCTTTTGTGTTTTGGTCTCTAGCTTAGTTGTTGAACATTTTTGGACTTATTGGCTCCCTGCCTTTGGATCTATTTTTGTTGTTCTGGGCTCATCCAAATAAAGGATATTTTCTTATATCACCTCCTGCCTTGAGTCATCTTGGGTTCCTGCATTTTGGGTCCTACCAACACCGCAACGTGACATGCGGCCCCGGTTCTGGCCGGCTGCCTTGAGAACGGAGGCACAGAACATGGCCCACTCAGACTCATGTCCTCCCCCAGACGTGTTGGAAGTTCTGTGGGAATTGACAGGAGACACTGCCAGACGTTCCCAGCAGAGCCTCACAACACCAGGGGGATATCCTGATATAAAAACCGTTACAAAAGCGTAGACTGAAGACAATCAAACATAAGTCACTGACGTCTAGGAGGTTGAATCTATCTGAACCTTTTGTTCATGAGGCCTTTTCAGCAGCCCTATCCCTATAATTCAGCTGCCGCCTTTGAGCAAAAAACAACTAATTGCTTCTGGTTCAACACCCGAAAAACAGATTAGTGAATGAGAACGGTTTCATCTCTACATGTGATGTTAGCACAGCATCATACACCCTCCCAGATTGTCCCTTAGGACGCTGGATGGATTAGGTCAATCTTTCACGCTCAGAGGATTCAGCGTGAGTTATCACCAACCTTGTCTCTGAGCATCAAGATAACCCGATTAGTCCCACAGAGGTGGACGAAATGCACAAATAGCCAGACAAGGGCACTACTTTCTGCCCATGTGCACTTGTTATTTAATCCTTGTGAGATTAGATAAAAGGATGAAGGTTTGTTTGATTTAGAAAAGAATCTAATCCCACATTAATGCCTTCCTTATCAAAGACGTGGTTTGAGAGTTAAACTGTTCCTCTTTAAGGTTAAAACGATTAAACGTTTGATTCCAAACACAAGAATGGCGTTCTTTATTTAGATTTCTCTTAAAGGTGTGTGAAACTCCTTTAAACAATACATTTGCAGCGGTCTCCAGCAGGAATGAATGCCTTGTACGCTGTTCTCAGGGGGAGAAGCACCCGCATCAGCCAAGCCCCCATAATCCGGGTCTGGATATGATTCAAAACAGGAAGTAAGAAAAATTGCAGTTCCACCCTCATCCACTAGGGGCTGGTGTCAGAACCGAGCAAATCCTCATTGACTCCCATGTTAAAAATACCAATTTCACAGCAGAAATAAACATGTTTACAGCCTGGTACCAGAACATGTTTTTGGTTTAAATGATCTAGTTTACACTCATGACAACTCTGAGGGGGTGAATGTTTTTCTCACTCTTCTGTTTAAGTGTATTAAAAGCCTAAAATTCTGTATAATTAATGAGCATCAGACCCACGTGACCACAGAGCTAGCTCCGTGGAAAGGCCTCAGTAGAGCCTCGGTCTGGCCTGGAAACTGCTCCGGGATTTTGAGTCTCTGTGTGTGTGTATTCTTGTTTGGATATTTTTGTGCAATTGTTGGACAAAATGACTTGCTGTGGCATTAATTGCACTAATAGAGCGTCCAAGGAGTCTCCACTTCATTTTTTCGGTAAGTAAAATTATATTTATGTATTTTAGGTCACTGCCGAGCTGAGCTTAGATTTTAACATGTACTGTTTAACCATGACATTTAAATGTAATAGGGTAAAACCCAGTGCATTTAACATAATGCTGCACTTTAGAAAATGGGATGAAATATAACATGTTGGTGGAGCTGGGTTCCCACTATCGGCTTGTGGAGCTCTCGGGAGACCGATGTTTTCCACCCGGTTTTACCCAGCGGTCAGCCCGGCGTATCTCTGACTCAGAAGCTCTGGTGTTGTGCACAGTTAACTCCGGTTGTAGCTAGGTTGCTACCTCCGTTAGCTTAGCTGCCACCTCCATGTTAGCTTTGGGTTAGCTTGTAGCTACATCGCTTCAGTTCAACAGGTGTCGTCAGTTGATCCCAGCCTTACAGCCCCACCCTCAGCTCCTCCTCTCTTCCCTTTTGTGGAATTGTGTGGGCTTGACGGAACCTGTGACACGGTCAAAATGGCGGTGGTGGCCACCTCCCATTTTACCTCAAAAACATGTTATTGGAGCCTATGGAAATGAATTGTCCAGTATATATGTCGATGGTATCAGCACGTGCAGCAGTGTTCCACACCTGTAAGGTAATCACTGATATCTGGCTCATCTGAGCAGGTCAAGTAGTTTGCTGAGATTCATTGGTGGTCTCACCCTAATGCTTTTCTCCAGAAGACACCTGTCTCTTCCATGTGGACGGCTGAAGGTTTCAGTCCAGCTTGAAGACGTCTTTTCTGCTCTAGGCATCTCCATCCTCGCAGTCAACAGCGATCTGAAACTGGTTTCCCGGTGGGTGGGTATAATGGTGCTCTAGACCAGAGCCTTTGGTGGTTCCTGAATATCAAAACCAGCTTCTGTCAGTCTAAAACATCTAAATAAAACTTTAAAATCAGAGAAGTTACAATTGAATGGAACATTCTCCCTCTCTTGATAACATTTTACTTTGACATGGAATGTGCTACTACTAGTTCATCTGTTGTAATTAGATTCACTCAGAAAAAGACAATAAAGTTTATTTTGCTAAGAAATAGAATCTCTGCTAAGAAAATGCAACCAAAAAACATTACCTGGTGTGTGTGTGTATGTGTAGATGTGTGTGTGTGTAGATGTGTGGATGTGTGTGGATGTGTGTGTGTGTGTGCATGTGTAGGTGTGTGTGTGCATGTGTGTGGATGTGTGTGTGTATGTGTAGATGTGTGTGTGTGCATGTGTAGGTGTGTGTGTGCATGTGTAGGTGTGTGTGTGCATGTGTGTGGATGTGTGTGTGTGTGCATGTGTAGGTGTGTGTGCATGTGTGTAGATGTGTGTGTGTGTGAGTGTGTGTGTGTGTGTGTGTGTGTGTGTGTGTGTGTGTGTGTGTGTGTGTGTGTGTGTGTGTGTGTGTCTGCTCCGTCTTCTCCATCCCCAGTGAGTCGTGGAGGATGGCTGCTTATACTGAGCCAGGATTCTCTGGAGGTTTCTTCCTGTTAAAAGGGAGTTTTCCTCTCCACTGTCGCTGCATGCTTGCTTAGTATGAGGATTGCTGTAAGGACTCTGACACTAGTCAGTGACTCGATGCGACCTGCTGGGTTCCTCATATAGGAAACTTGTTACTGATTGGCTTAATGACCTGTACTGTGAAGGTCCTTGAGACGACCCTGGTCCTGATTTGATGCTATAGAAATAAACCTGAATTGTGAGAAAAAAAACACATTTCAAATCAACCACTAGAAGGCTAAACTCGTGAGCGTGATGCCCCTGAAGAGTGGATGTAGACGTCTGACAGTAACAAACGTGGTTCCACTAGAATAAACTCACAGACAGAGCTGATCGGATCTGACCAGACAAACTCATAAAACTCCACTCGTATGGAGCCGTTTACTTCACAAGAACAGTTACATTTACCATCTCCATCAACATTTACATTTATTAAATGTCTGTTACCATGGTGACTAACACGCTATAAAATCATCTCTGAATCCTGCCAGGAGCATTTAACAGATGAATAGTGGGCAGTCATCATCGGATTAATCAAAATAAATAAATAAACAAATAAATAAATAAAACCCACAGATCTGACACATCATTAAGGTGCGTTCACTGTCAGCGTGTTTGCTCGGGAGAGGGGGGTTCATTTTGCCCTCTGGCCGGGTGAGAACAACGCCGTTTGGTGTCCCGTGATTCGCTGACACTGACTATGTGATTCTGTCCTTGACTGGGTGAGAAGAGCATCTTTAAAAACCACAAGAACCCATCCAGAACTGGTCCGGTGAGTGGATGACGAAGGTCCGAAAGCAAGATGGAACAAGTGAGAGCAAGCCTGTGGACATGTCCATCCTTCTGTCTGACTAAAGCGGTCCCACCGCCGAGTCCCTCGGAGTCTGAGTGGCTCCGCTTTTTCTGAGAAAACCACATCTGCTGTTACAGACCAACCCGTCCAATCAGAGTCCCCCCTGGACACACGCCACCACCACAGCTACAGGGGGTTGGGGGAGGGGGGGTGAAAGATACAAAGCAATTTGGTCTTTCTAAAAAGTAGCTGTATTTTGATTTAGTTTCTTTTTGGCTGAAGCAAAGTGTTTTTGGAGAGGTGGGGGCTGGAGGCTAGGAGGTGTAGCTGCTGCTCGTGGTCTGTGTGTTGTGAGAGGACACTCAGAGGACATCTGGGACTAAACTGGGTGGACGGAGAAGAAAATGGCTTTGTGTACATTTGTTTGTGACAACAGCTGTCGGTTAAACTTCAAATCTCTGGTGTGAAAGCCAGCTCAGTACGATGCACGGGTGTCTCACCTGTTTTAGATCAATCCCATTGTTGTTGCTGTATTTGGGCCCAAATCGTACAACCCTTCATTACTTTACACTTTTGGGCGATAATCTGCACATTTGAAGCCGTGGATCACGGAAACAAACCAAACAGCAAGCAAGACTAAATAAACCACAGCGAGCTGAAAGCTGCGGGAGGATTAGGTCCGAAAATCATTCATCTGCTGCAGCTTCAGAGACAGAGGGAAGGAGGCCTGAACTAACGGCTGGATCGCAGGAGAGGACGGTCACCAGCTGCTGCAGATCGGCCAGGTTCATCTAAATGGCTCAAGAGGAGACAGATTGATCTGGGTGGCGAGATCACCACGGCAACAAGGTCCTCCACAGTGTGGAGGGGGTGGGGTGAGCTGACATGGAGTGAAAGTGAAGGGAGGGATGGTTCACACACACACACACACACACAGTTACATCACAGATAATACATGTTATATAACAAGGCTCACATCAGTGGCTGCAACTCAAATAAACAACTAAATAAACAAACAAATAAACAAATAAATAAACAAATAAATAAACAAAGACATTGATTGCTAAACATAAACTGAGTGGAGGAAACTACGGGACTGCACCGCTTCAGGAGGGAGGATTCATTTGTTCACGTCTGCAGAACTCCCACATCTCTGTGTTGTTGAAACCTGCAACACAATCCATGATGTGTGTGTGTGTGTGTGTGTGTGTGTGTGTGTGTGTGTGTGTGTGTGTGTGTGTGTGCGTGTATCAGGGGCCCAGCCATCCGTCGGTCCTGGAGCAGAGACACAAAGGGAAGAACACTTTATTTCCTCATTCAGGAAGAGAAATGAATTAAAGTTTCTACAGATGCCAATAACCGAAGAACAGGAAGTAAAAAGGGCCCGTGAACATTTACAACATCAGGCAGCAGGAGACGGTTAAACGTTCCTGAGTTGTGTCCCATCTGCACGTGTTAGCAGCAGGTTTCTGCTCTCCTCCGACTTCTCAGAGTCCAAATGAAGCTTTCTCAGAGTTGGAGAAGAACAAAGCACCGCCACAGCAGTTTGTTTCAGTTCATGAACCCACATGTAAACATTCTGGCTTCAGCTCCAAGGATCTGCTGAAGGTTTCAGCCGGCACCTTCGCCTGACCCTGGATGGAAACTAAACCTAAAGACGCAGGTCTGGATCCGATCCGGCCTCCTGCAGGATGAGGCAGGACCAACCCTCAACTCTGGTCCCACTGAAAGACCGCGTTGCTTCTCACTGAGGTGTTTGGGGAAGTATTCAAACATTTTAGCAAATAGGTGAGAATATTTTATTAAATCAAATCCAAGGGTTTTTTAAATAGCTGAGCTGATGCCTTGTCTATTTACCACCATACTTATTTACTTGTAGAGCATTCAGGACGGCGTGCCGGCTGAACAAAGTGCTTGAACACAGCGAGAGGGCAAACGTAAAAGAGGCAAGAGAGCAGCAATCCTATGTTAGAATGAGGCCTCACAGTCAGAGAATATACAGCAGGCTGATGTGGCCGGTCCACATCACTGTAGTGGCTTCTTAGGGCTCTACAGCCCCCCAAGGCGCTTTACAGCACAACCAGTCATCCACACATTCACACGCTGGTGGGGATGAGCTAGCCACAGCTGCCCTGATGGAGGCCACGGTCCCTCCGACCACCAGCAGGTAAAGTGTCTTGCCCAAGGACACAACAGCAGCACTCTCTACTGAAGGCCACAATTAAAGCAGACAGGCAGGAGAAGTAGTTATGCGTTTAGTCAGACGCCTGTCGGACGGCCCAGACACGCTGCTGCAGAAAGGGTTGAGCAGTCAAAAACATTATTTTTGGTTCTAAATTTAGAGTAAATCAAATTAAGCACTGCTAATGATACATGAATAAGGCTGTGGGTGATATCGGCTGCACGGGTTAACCGGTACTACCGGCTAACCGGATGTTCTTGCTGGTGACATCGGAGCAACACGGACCTTTGGCTGTAAGGTGAATTCTGGCGAGATTTGGAGGTTTCCAAACTCAGGAGAATCCATCTTGTACCGCTCCAGTTCAAACCGTCTGACCTCCGGCCCAAAATAGGCCGATCCAATCGTGTGTCAGCACTGTGCTGTCGGGTGGGACTTAGTTTTTATCTTCGGGGGGGGGGGGGGGGGGCTGAACGGTGTTAGGAAAAGATTGAATCGCAATTTTTCTAGCAGAAATTGCGATTTCGGTTCAATTGACGATTTTCTGCAAACAGAGGTCCAACACTAGTCCTGTAGATGAAGAGAAGAGATGGTCTAGATTCTAATCTAGTACAACGAATCATTCACATTAATGTTTACTATTTAATCATACAGTAAAAACAGTTAAATCTATTAATATTTTCTCCCATTATTATCTTATTTTTCATGTGTTTGTGAAGCAACTTTAGATTTTTATCTAGAGAGGAGCTTTATAAAAACATGTTCTACTCTAAAACTGCCCGGTGGAAATCTGTAGGTAGAAATAAGAAATAGCTTTTACACGTATTAAAGGGACATTATGGAAGTCTGACAGCCAGAACATGTATAGAAATAATAAATGTCTTCTTCATACATTCTCCTGCAATGCCCTGGTCCTGTAGAATGAGCCCTGGCATTTTTACTGTGATTGCCTGTTTTTCTGTAAAATCACAGAAAAAGAGAGATGCTCGGGTCGAGCAGGCTGCTTCATGCGCGTTCACGCTCAGGCATCGCCCGTAGCGTTTGCTATCCGTAGCTTTAGCAGCAGAGAGAGAGGCAGTGCCACTTTGTCGCTGTTCCTAACGCCTAGTGACAAAGCTAGCTACATTTCTGAGGACCCTTAGCTACTTTCTGTAGAACTTTCTTCTAGATATTTCCTGCTAATTAGCAACAAAATAGCCATTTTCACTCCGAACCGTTCTTTGAAGTTGTTTCAGCTGTCATCAAGGATATAAATGTTACAGATACAAATGACGTCACTGGTGCTTTAGCTCACCTAGTAAGATGTCTGACTCTCATGCAGAAGACCCAGGTTTGATTCTGGATGTGAACATAGTTTATTTAGAGTTTCTTTTTTACATTAATGGTATATTTTTTACAGTAAGATGCCCAATTTCTTATTTGAGACTCGCCGAACGGCATTGAATTCACAGATAAAAAAGATGTGGGTCCAACTTTCATTTTGGAACAATTTTTCAAGCAAGGGAAGGGAATGATCTGAGCATGCAGGAGGACTGACCCATCATAAACCTTTGTCGGCTGTGCCGAAGAGAAAGCTACAGAACCACATTATTTAATTAATTAGCTGCACGTTCTCCTGTCCTCTGACCTCTGGGCCACACACACACACACACACACACACACACACACACACACACACACACACACACGGGACTGTCTCAGCTGTTATTTTCGTTAAGGAGTGTGCACGTACAGCATGCGCGCCTCGTGCACGAGCCTACTATTGAAGCTGCCGTTACACTTTTGGCCTGAGGGGGCGATCGCGAGCATAAAAATTCAAAAGTCCGAAAAGTCCCTTTAAATAGCAAAAGCACACAGTTTTCCTGCGTTACCGCGGCAGGCTGAAGCCATCTGATAGTTTTTCCTCACTAACGTCGGCTCCGTGAGAAAGACGCACGCATTCCGACACCTTAGCTTGTCTGAACTAACGTGTGCCGTCAGAATTATTCAAACCATTTTTAAAAGAGACGTTGAGCTTTCAAGTCAACTAAAGTGCGCGACTCCGCACTCGGGCTGATGAAGCAAAAACCAAGCTTTAGAAGTCAGCCTGAACCTGCTGATGTGGGAGGAGTCCCCCTCTCCCTTACTCAACCACATTCTCTCTCTCTCTGTCCTGGGCTCACCTACGGTGCCATTACTATCGGCTCTAGCAGCGCTGTGTGGGAACATAAAACAGGAAGACAACCTGAACATGCAGCTATGGCAGCTGTGGAGTTGGGCTCGGCTCTGGACGGTACACCCTACCCTACCCTTGCAGTGTGACTGAATGAATGAAGCTTGAGCGAGTTGTTGTTTTCCAGGCGCACATGGTAAACATCATTTGAGTTACTGTGATTGGCTAAAGACAAACTATGGTAGCCAATGCTAGCAGGGCACTACCTCGCTCAAAATATTCCACCAGATAGCCCTCCCTCTTTCAGACGGTTTCTGCTGCAGAGTCCCGATGGAAACGTGTAGACGCTACGCGGGGCTACACACAGAGATCTGGTCAGGTTTTATGTTTATGTTTATTTATTTAGCAGACGCTTTTATCCAAAGCGACTTACAGTTTATAACCTATAGGGCATGTTGTGGTCTGTGGGGGAAACCGGAGTACCCGGAGGAAACCCACGCATGCACGGGGAGAACACGCAACTCCACGCAGAAAGGCCGCAGCCGAGTTTCAAACCTGCAACCTTCGTGCTGCGAGGCAACAGTGCTAACCACTGCGCCACCGTGCAGCCCATGGTCGGCCCAGGTGAGAGCAACATGGCCGACAGCGCACTCCTCCCACTTATGCATGAGTGTTTTATTACCTGCATCAGCTGTGGAGCAGCAGCTGTTGCTGAGCGGTGCGCCTGGATGAAGACGTGCTTGTAAAGAACCGGGGTTACGTCGGTTAGACGGACCTGGTTCGTGTTTAACGAATCGTATTGGCGTTATTAGCTCCTTAGCGCTAATTCCCTCAAATGCCGTTGGTTTTTATTTCTTTTGTTGCATTGTTTGGAAAATGAACCTCAACATAAAAACTGTTTGAGATATTTTTTGTTTATTTAAAAAAGTTTTGAACATTAAATGTAATTTAAATGGCATTCTATCCTTGTTGTGATTATTAGTTCTGCCCTTCATCATTTAGACGTGTAAACAGAAGAGATATACCGTGATAAATATCGTCACCGCATGTGCTTCAGAAGTTATCGCCCACTCCCGGTGTCAGGCTCACTTGTTACTGAGAGCTGAAGCACACCACTGGCTGATGAAAACAATCTTTAAAAACACAGTTTGGATGGACTTTAATTCATCACTTACTTCAACGTAAACAAATAAAAGAAATCTACTCATGTAATGTGATCCTTGATTTTTGGATGAAGATCTTGTGTTGGAGCCTCTGGATACCAAACTCACCTGTTTACTCCCAGAAGTAGCGCAGATACCAAATAGTCTCGTTCTTGAGCTGAGGGCCAAACAGCGGATTAGCCTGGGCCAGAATGGCTATAAGCCAGCTGAACAGGAGAGAATCAAGCATCAGCTGGGTGGGTCTGATAATAACAATAACCATAGTCATAACAACGGTAATAAAGACAATTATAATAATAACAATAATCAATAATAATAATAACAACAATAATAACAACGATTATAAAAATAATAACAATAATAATAAAGATGATAATAATAATAGTAACATTAATAATAATGATAATAAAGATAATAATAATAATAACAATTATAATGACAAAAATGATTATATTATTAATCGTCGTCGTCGTCTTCCTCCGCTTATCCGGGTCCGGGTCGCGGGGGCAGCATCCCAACTAGGGAGCTCCAGACCGTCCTCTCCCCGGCCACCTCCACCAGCTCCTCCGGCAGGACCCCAAGGCGTTCCCGGACCAGATTGGAGATGTAACCTCTCCAACGTGTCCTGGGTCGACCCGGGGGCCTCCTGCCGGCAGGACGTGCCCGAAACACCTCCCCGGGGAGGCGTCCAGGAGGCATCCTGACTAGATACCCAAACCACCTCAACTGGCTCCTTTCGATCCGGAGGAGCAGCGGCTCTACTCCGAGTCCCTCCCGAATGTCCGAGCTCCTCACACTATCTCTAAGGCTGAGCCCGGCCACCCTACGGAGGAAACTCATTTCGGCCGCTTGTATCCACGATCTCGTTCTTTCGGTCATTACCCAAAGCTCATGACCATAGGTGAGGATTGGGACGTAGATCGACCGGTAAATCGAGAGCCTGGCTTTCTGGCTCAGCTCTCTCTTCACCACAACAGATCGGCTCAGCGTCCGCATCACTGCAGACGCTGAACCAATCCGCCTGTCGATCTCCCGATCCCTCCTACCCTCACTTATGAACAAGACCCCGAGATACTTAAACTCCTCCACTTGAGGTAGGACCTCTTCCCCGACCCGGAGTCGGCAAGCCACCCTTTTCTGGTTGAGAACCATGGTCTCAGATTTGGAGGTGCTGATCCTCATCCCAGCCGCTTTACACTCGACCGCGAACCTACCCAGCAAGAGCTGAAGGTCAGAGCTGGATGAAGCTAGGAGGACCACATCATCCGCAAAAAGCAGAGACGAGATTCTCCTGCCACCAAACTCGACACACTCCACACCACGGCTGCGTCTAGAAATTCTGTCCACAAAGGTAATGAACAGAACCGGTGACAAAGGGCAGCCCTGGCGGAGTCCAACCCTCACCGGGAACAGGTCCGACTTACTACCGGCTATGCGGACCAAACTCACACTCCTCTGGTAAAGGGACTGAATGGCCCTTAACAGAAAGCCACCCACCCCATACTCCTGGAGCGTCCCCCACAGGGTGCCCCTGGGGACACGGTCATAAGCCTTCTCCAAATCCACAAAACACATGTGGATTGGTTGGGCAAACTCCCATGCCCCCTCCATCACCCTTGCAAGGGTATAGAGCTGGTCCACAGTTCCACGGCCAGGACGAAAACCACATTGCTCCTCCTCAATCTGAGATTCAACAATCGATCGGACCCTCCTCTCCAGTACCTTGGAGTAGACCTTTCCAGGGAGGCTGAGGAGTGTGATCCCCCTATAGTTGGAACACACCCTCAGGTCACCCTTCTTAAAGATGGGGACCACCACCCCGGTCTGCCACTCCACAGGAACTGCCCCCGATGACCACGCAATGTTGCAGAGACGTGTCAACCACGACAGCCCTACAACATCCATAGCCTTGAGATACCCAGGATGAATCTCATCCACCCCCGGGGCTCCGCCACTGTGTAGTTGTTTGACTACCTCTGCCAACATGTTACTTCCATCTGAGCTGGAAGGTTCGATTTATTGGTTGCTCTAAGTTCCTGCCCTCATCTTTGGTCACAAGCTTTGGGCAGTGACTGAGAGAACAAGATTGCAGATACAAGCGGCCAAAATTAGTTTTCTCCACAGGGTGGCTGGGCTCTCCCTTACCCCGGTTTCAGTCTGAAACCGGGGTAAGGATTGCATAAACAAACCGTGACCTGAAGTCTCGAGGGATCTTGTAATCTCGCGAGTGTAGCGAAGAGCACAGAATGGAAGCCATGCCACTGCCAAGACTCTTCCGGGGTGAAAAGGACCGCTTTCAAATTCGCGAGTAAACCGTTCCACTGCCGTTTCGCACCGCCAATGCTTCCAGTGTGAAACCGGCGTTAGAGATCGGGTGAGGAGCTTGGTCATCCGGGAGGGGCTCGGAGTAGACCCGCTGCTCCTCCACATTGAGAGGAGCCTATTGAAGTGGCTTGGGCATCTGGTCAGGATGCCTCCTGGATGCCTCCCTGGTAAAGTTTTGCAAGCAGGTCCAACTGGGAGGAGACCCAATAGAAGACCCAGGACACGCTGGAGGGACTATGTCTCTCGGCTGGCCAGGGAACGTCTTGAACGTCTGCAGGATTCCCCTAGAGGAACTGGCCCAAGTAGCAGGGGAGAGGGAAGTCTGGGCTTCTCTGCTTAAGTTGCTGCCTCTGCAACCCAACATCTGATAAGCGGCTGAAAATGGATAGATGGATGTAGCTCTGTCGCTAATGATGTTGAGTGCAGGTTCTAGAACTGAAAGTTCTTTTCTTTCTGAGCATATTTGATTTTTAGCACCGGCATTGTTTAAGTTGTTTATGAACAACCTCTCTAAGCAGTTAAGCCAATGTAGAACTGGCTGTATGGCTGCAGGTACAGTAGTAAATCATCTGATGTATGCTGATGACATAGTGGTCTCTCCCTATCTCTAAGGGAGAGCCCAGCCACCCTGCAAAGAAAACTAACTTCGGCCACTTGTATCCGCGATCTCATTCTTTTGGTCACTACCCAAAGCTGTGTGTGTGTGTGTGTGTGTGCATGTTAACAACTCATTTTTCTGACTGAGAAACTCATAGAGCGTGCAAGCGGGGGTGGTTCAGAGGATGCTGCCTCAGTGCTGCTCTCTCTCTCCTCCAGGCAGCACCTCCTTTAGGCGCATTTTTACAAGAGGAGGTGTGGGTGAATTAAGTCTCCGCCCATAGTGTGACTCTCTTTTTAAATTCAAAATGTCCCCATGTCCCCGTCTCTAAAATGTGCTTATGCCAGGGTCAGAGTTTGCTTAAAGTTTCCACATTTTCCTGTTAAATTTGTCTTTATGAATCACAAAGTTTGTGTAGAAAATGACTAACTCAACTTTTGGTTTAGAAATGAGGCTGCAGGACAATAAACAAGTAAATCAGTAAAATAAATCCAACATCATTTGAATAACTTTACTGATGCAGCATCGAAGCTGTTTGCAAATGGTAGCATCCATTAAAGATGTATTTGTATGTTTACATTTATATCTTTTTTCCCGATATCTTGTGTTTATTTTATGTGTTGTGCCAAATATACCATTTGAGTGCCACCTAATAGAATTTCATTAAGAAGCAGAAACTATAAAAGCTTTCAAGTTCACCCACACACACACACACACACACACACACACACACACACACACACACACACACACACTCACACACGTGCATGTGTAGAGACATTAACTTACAACAAGTAGCAGCAGACCGCAGTAAGGATGAGACTGGTGACAATCACACTGTGGCAGAAAAACACAAAAGGTGTTAGTCATGTTTCTGTCTGGTATCTCTCGTATTCTGTGTTGTTAAAATGCTGAATGCTCTTCATAATTCACACACAGGTCTGACAAAAGGCCATAAAACTCAGCTAAATGTCCAACAACACTTCTCTTGTGCTGAGTTGCGCTTCTGTGTGACGCCTCATCATGGCCGTTTCTTCCCTAACCCTAATCCAGAAATAAACACTCTGCCATGTGCTGTCAATGTCAAGTTTATTTTAGTATAACACAAATACAGGGAGGCTACATCACTTCTGCATCACGGGTCCCCAGAAGAACGAGGAAATGAACGCAAGTCAACGGAGCTAAAAACGCTATTTTCTAATTCCGCTTGTTGTGTTTTCACATATGATATCCGTGAGTTTTAAAAACACATTTTGATACATAGAACGCGCTTATTTTCGAACAGGAGGGAACACTATTTTAGGTTTTGTGTGAAAATAAGTCCAGGCCTTCAAACGCGCTTCACCAAGGTGACATCATCGAACCAGACACGGAGGAAACTGAGGGAAAATTGCCGTAAGTTCAGCAAACTTCCCACAGGAAGAAAGAACCACCATGAATCTGGTCATGTGGTGAGTAGCAGCTATGCTAGGGGGGAGGAGATTATGTGGTGATGTCACATATGCGACGTGCCGATTTCTAGTTTGTAGTCATGCTAATTACGAACTTTTACAAGCTGATAAATCTTAAAGTACATGACTGGCGTGGTCGACACACCCATCATTACTTGTCATTTAAACTGCAGTACAACACGTGTGCTGCAGGACGTAAGGCACAGCGGGCTAGAAAATCGCGTCGTTAGCCCCGTTGTGGGACCCATGGTGCAGAAGTGACTTAGGCTCCCTATTGCCCAAAGAGCTGTACATCAGCAAACAACAATCAATCAAAAACAACAACAACACAACAAAAAGAGGAACATTACATATAAATCTAGTTTAAGATCAATTAAAAGCTAGAGTAAAAAGGCGTGTCTTTAAGAGATGAGCGGTCTGGATCTGCAGTGGTAAGCTATTCCAGTTGGGACGGCTATAGAAAATGCTCTATCCCCCCTGGACTTTAGCCTTGACTAACCAAACAACCGACCAATTATCTGACAAAGGGTTAGGGATGTACAATATATCGATAACAATATTGGTATTTGCTGATGTTAGTCATTTTATAACATCGATATTGTTCCGATAAATAAAACTGGGCCGATATTAACAACCGATGAGCGGGGTTTGGTCATGTGACAGTTATTGTAATCATCTCAGAAGCGTAAATGTGTGTGGTGTGTGTACACAATAACGTAAATTCAGCTTTAATAATGTTCACTCTATAAAAAATCTGCTGATTTTAGAAGCATTAATGTCAGTATATCGGTATCTGCAAATGTCGGTTATCGGCCATAACAGTGATCGAAAAATCGGAAATCGGTATCAGCCCAAAAACTTCACATCACTACAAAAATTACATTCATTACTGTCCACATTAAATCTTTGTCTCAAACATTAAAAGCATCAGGTAATCGTCGTAAAATGCACAACTTTCATTTGAAAATACATATCTTCCGAAAAGGCACTACAGCCTTTGCTCCCACAGCAATGGATTGTGGGTAATACCTCTTAATATCCATAATTGGACCAGGTTTAGATCTGTTTTACTAGTTTTAGACCAGTTCTCACGCCAAGAGCGGTTGATTCAATCAAGGAGACGTGTGAAAGGAGGATGCTGGGGAAGGTGAGCTCCATCGTAAAAACCCTCCCACCCACCCGTTCCACTGAGGAGACCATGGACAGCTCCTTCAGAGGCAGACTGAGACGTCCCAGATGTAAAACAGAACACCACCGTAGGTCATTTATCCCCTCTGCAGTAGGAGTGTACACCTCCTCAGTTTAACTGGTACTGGCATCATCCTGGTACACAGTACCACCGACGCAATACTCAGCACGTGTTAAGTACTTGTGTAGTACCAGATTTACACTAGTATGTATGTGATGCTGCATATTTCTGGAAACACAAGCTTCCTTTTATTGATTGTTTTAGTGGTTGAAGGTTACAATACCAGCTTACTGTCGTTGTGTGTTTACCTGTAATCTTGTTGTTATTTTCTATCTTCCTCTTCTCTAAGTGTTCGTGCTGCTGTAGTGAATGCCTCTACTGTGGGATCAGTAAAGTCTATTCTATTCTATTCTATTCTAGTAGAAACAGAAACATTTGATTAACATGTTGTATTCAACTACAAAGAGCTGCTGGTTATTCACTGGGTTACCATGACAACAACTGCAAACTGGGCAATTAATGAATGGTGATCCCAATTACAAACTGGTTCAGAGTGAGTGATTATAACCTTGCATCTGGATTATATGAACGTGCTTTATTGTGTTCTTGTTGCTTCCACGTTTGGGCAGAACATTACAGCTGTCTGCGTGTGTGCGCGCACGCACGCGCGCGTGTGGCTACAGGCATGAATACGGCCTCCATCACAACAGTAGCAACACTGCGATAGGTTATTGGAACAAAATGATCCATTTCAAACACGACCAATATAATGTGTTTTAATATATTTGAATGATTGTTTCCAGTGATAAATGAGCCCGAGGATGAGTTGAATCACCGTGAGATGAACGACCTACCCGCGGTTGGGTCCTTTGGGGACTAAGAACGGAGCCACGACTCCAACCAGCCCCCATAGCGCGGTGAAGCAGATCATCGGCAAGGCCAGAGAGTGGGACACCATGGTTCCAGTCTGCGGAAGCTGCAGAAACCAGTTACGAAGCTATCGCTGTCGGTCTATCCTCTCAGAGAACACCCGCATCAATGGCCTCTGAGCCAGCCCGACGCTTCCTCGCGACTCCCGCCCTCTCACGATGACACGAGCTGTGATTGGTCTGAAGCTCAGCACGCGCTGCATGTGATTGGTGCAGCTCGCTGCCTTTCAGAATTACAGGACAAGTCTGGCTGGACGTCAAAGCCGCTAGATCTAGCTCTGCTGTCGTTAGTGCACCAACAATAACAGGTTCAAAAAGGATTTTATTATTATATTATCATTTGTCATATTTAGATATTATACAATCATTTGTAATATTTAGAAATTATAATAATTTGTCATATATAGGTATTGTTATAATTTGTAATGTTTAGATATTATAATAATTTGTAATGTTTAGATATTATTATAATTTGTAATGTTTAGATATTATTATAATTTGTAATGTTTAGATATTATAATAATTTGTAATGTTTAGATATTATAATAAATTGTAATGTTTAGATATTATATAATAATTTGTAATGTTTAGATATTATAATAATTTGTAATGTTTAGATATTATAATAAATTGTAATGTTTGGATATTATAATAATTTGTAATGTTTAGATATTATAATTGTAATGTTTAGATATTATAATAATTTGCCATGTTTAGATATTATAATAATTTGTAATGTTTAGATATTATTATAATTTGTAATGTTTAGATATTATAATTGTAATGTTTAGATATTATAATAATTTGTAATGTTTAGATATTATAATAATTTGTAATGTTTAGATATTATATAATAATTTGTAATGTTTAGATATTATAATAATTTGTAATGTTTAGATATTATAATTGTAATGTTTAGATATTATAATAATTTGCCATATTTAGATACCAAGATTACCGACAGCAGAAAGGATCTGTACATGTCGGATCTTTCTCATCAGTATAATAAAGTGCAAAAACAAATGTTAATGTTTCAAAGTACAAAAAACATATTGAAAATATCAGGTAATTTTCTGTTGTGATCAAAATGACTTTACAAATTTTTTCTAAGATTTTGATTTAAAAAAAGTAGAACAAGTGTTTCTAAACTAGGCAAAAAGGTTTCTGACACCAGAAGGCTTGTTCCAGGTAAGATGTCTGGGCTCTTCAGAAGATGGTCCATTGTCCACAAGGTTTGATGCTCCAACCAGGTGTTATTATTCTGTGCTCACTGAACTTACGGGGACTGTCTAGACACCTTTAGGAGCTGCTGGTGAAAAACCTGAAGGAGCTCCAATCTCAATAAAAGGCAAGTCATGTCCAAGCTCAAAGGAGGACCCAAGACAGCGCAGAGACCGCCCCCACACGCCACTTCCCATCGCCATGTGTGAAGTGCACGTGATCGCGTCACATTACTGCCAGTCTGACCACGTGTGAATGAACAATGGCTCCCTGTTGCCCGCCCAACTTTGCAGCAAGTCGTTTTCTCTCCAGGAGAAGCTACACCAGGTCAGGTGTTCTGCTGAGCTGTAATAGTCTCCTTGGAGGTGACCACTTCAACCACTGAACATTCTCCCTCACCTGACATTAACTTTCTACTTCCTTTAACATAGTAGGTGCTACCTCTGGTGCATCTGTCATTTTTTTCTGCTGCTCTGTCTTCTCGATCCCCAGTGAGTCGTGGAGGATGGCTGCTTATACTGAGCCAGGATTCTCTGGAGGTTTCTTCCTGTTAAAAGGGAGTTTTCCTCTCCACTGTCGCTGCATGCTTGCTTAGTATGAGGATTGCTGTAAAGACTCTGACACTAGTCAGTGACTCGATGCAACCTGTTGGGTTCCTTATATAGGAAACTTGTTACTGACCCTCTGATGAAAGCTTTGGTTAACATTTATCTCAGGACATGAAAACAATTTTCAACTTTTTTCCCCAAAAATCTGTTTTTTCCATGAAGTTACAGGAAGCCATGTCCACTCCTGTGGACTACATGCTGAGCACTCAACACGCGACACGTGAGCTTGTTGTAAAAAGGAATGACCGTGTGTTCTGTTGTACGTACACAGACACTTGTTTGTATGCTTGGAAAAACATGTCAACAGTTGGTTGGAAATTTCATCACCGTACAGGCTCAATGTTTACGTCTGAATAAGTAAACAAACACTCAAAACCATGAGTTACATGCTATCATCATCATCATCATGCTCTTCATCACTTTATCATCATCATCATCAACATCATCATGCTCTTCATCACTTTATCATCATCATAATCAACATCATCATCATGCTCTTCATCATCAGACCAACATCATCATCTTCATGCTCTTCATCACTTTATCATCATCATCATCATCATCATGCTCTTCATCACTTTATCATCATCATCATCATCATCTCCATCATCATCATCATGTTCTTCATCACTTTATCATCATCATCATCATCTCCATCATCATCATCATGCTCTTCATCACTTTATCATCATCATAATCAACATCATCATCATGCTCTTCATCATCAGACCAACATCATCATCTTCATGCTCTTCATCACTTTATCATCATCATCATCATCATCATCATGCTCTTCATCACTTTATCATCATCATCATCATCATCATCTCCATCATCATCATCATGCTCTTCATCACTTTATCATCATCATCATCATCTCCATTATCATCATCAGGCTCTTCATCACTTTATCATCATCATCATCATCATCTCCATCATCATCATCATGCTCTTCATCACTTTATCATCATCATCATCATCATCATCACACCATCATCATCATCATCATCATCATCATCATCACACCATCATCATCACACCATCATCATCATGATCATGCCGCAGCATTTAACTATCTTGTCAGCACTCCGCTATATAAAATAATTTACTCTTCAGTCGAATGAATTTAGTGCATTTTAAAAGGAAAGTGGCGTTGTAGTGTTCCTACCGACCAACAGGAGGCAGTAATGCGTCTCCATGCTCGTATCAAATAGCCACTATGAGAAGAAGATGTAGGCGGGCGACGAATTCTAGGATGTCCAAGGAAGATCCCGCCTTTCTCGTCTGTGATTGGCTAGAAGGGCTCTACTACGATTGGCCATTTCATTTAACAGCAAACTGGCTGTCCTCGCTAGGGCTGACAGTCCTTCTGCCACCAGCAGAAAGCAGAAAGCATGTACAGAGAAAGCAGTTTGGGAGATTAGTAAAGAAAATGTGAACTTAGCGCTATCATATTCATTCTGTCCTGGTTTGCAAAATATTTTATGTTTCATTAAAAAACTGAAAAACGTAAAATGTGAATTATAAATCTTGTTGCATTTATCAAACTGTTGGACCTTCTTTACATCTCTTGGCTCTGAAGCGTTAGAGTGGTTATAACCTTGCATCTGGATTATATGAAAGTGCAACTTACATTACAGTACATAGGATAAACATATGTGCCTTACCTGAGTATGACATTTAATACAACTGCCCTGTTCTGCCCAGCTGTGTGCATCAGGTCTGTTCCTTCTCTGGAATAATGAAAACTGGTGAAAAATAGGTCTAAATCATAATCAGCTTTATTTTGATTATACATTTAATCTGATGATGAGAGATGTGCTCTAACTTGTAAACAGCCTTAATCTATTAAAGCAGGATAGCTTCATAATGAAGTAATAATAACCTCAATAGAGCCAACAGATATAAAGTCATTGTACAGCTGAAGCGCCTCGTGATTTTTATCTTGAGAGGCGCTATAGAAATGATGTTTTCTACTTTCTTCTACAGTGTGATAAAATGCTACAAGATTTATTACTAGTTCACATTTGACGTTTTTCAGGTTCTTTTATGAAAGAAACTGAACCTGATTTGTTGCTAAACAGGAAAAGATGTTTATTATAGCGATGAGTTCACATTTTCTTCCCAAAAACTCCTCAAGATCCGGCTGTAAACATAAAAACCTGCAGCGAGGGAACACTTTCTACACGAAATAGCCAATCGTAGTAGAGCCCTTCCAGCCAATCAGAGGCGAGAAAGGGCGGGACCTTCCTTGGACGTCCTAGAATTCCAAATTACGCAGACGGGCGTCATATTTAAACTCGTTAACGGAAGGTGGTCTGTTGACGTTAGAGTCTGTAAACAAGTAGACTAGTTTCGGTTAGTGTCTGCATTATGGATTAACTACAACACACACGCCGTCTGTGTGCAGGTGAGGATGCTACAGCACGCTAGCACGTTTCGTTGTTAGCTGCTAACGGCTTTAGCCGATGTTTCAGATCAAACGCTATCGGCGGCTCCCTTTGAAAGAGGACTTGTTATTAGTGTAGCTACGAGTTATCCTTTACTAGCTAAATCCTGAAGCGTCTCAGGCTTTTAGTATAAGGCGTTTGATATAAACTTTATTATACGTTATTGTTGCGTTTAACCGCTTTTTTATGCTATTCATTTAGTTCCTACGGAACATGGAAGCTGACCACGTCATGGACAACCTGGATTTCTCAGAAGAAGAAATTAAAGAACAGCTGGCTCTGCTTGGCTATCAGAACATCCCCCAACACAGGCTGCTCGAGTTTAAGCGAGGTTAGACCCACACCTGTCCATCCATGCGTCATCCCACCGGCCACCCGCCTTCTAGTGTCAACATGTGTGGAAAACCAGATCATTTACTCTTAGCTATGCCCTTGTTTACGTGTGTGTGTGTGTGTGTGTGTGTGTGTGTGTGTGTGTGTGTGTGTGTGTTTCAGATCTGGATGATCTGATACGACGTGGCCGGTGGGAGAACCTGGCCCCCAGAACTCAGTCGGTTACATCTCAGCCAGCTCCTCCTGCTTACATCAGAGAAAAAGGTCGGCGCTCCTGATGAACGACTACTTGTCTGTTTTTAAACCGATTATGGGTTAAATGTCAGAGATCTGAATCTTTTTTGAAATTGAGATGAGCTCTTGGATCGTTTGTGTCTTCACAGTAAATCCGTCTGACGGTTCAGGAAAAGGATTTATTTTACACGCAGAGGAAACGAACCCTCACAGAAAGGTGGCTGCAGTACCCATCATCATCATCTCATCATCTAACACCAACAGATGTAAACCCCTCTGTTCCAAATGTAACTAATACACCTTTATGATACACAGCAGCTCACCACTTGTGAGGATAGAAGCTGTGGGTGGCACTGGGGGTGCTGTGACTCCTACGCTCATCACTCTGTGGCTCCAAAGCTCCAGCTTCCTCCGAGTGCTTGGAACAGGCTGCAGGGGGCGCCGGATGCTGAAAACACCCTGGAGTCTCTGCTGTCAGACAGCCTTTCCTCTTCCTCAGAACGGCAGCTGAGACGCTTCATCAAGAGAAAAGTCCTGAGGTGGGTTCAGGAGAGATCAGGGTCCTGGTCCAATTCATTAGTTTGTTTTCCCCTCTGGAGAAACCGAACATCAAGTAGAGACAATGAGACTAATCCCTGTTGACCAAGTGCATGAAGTTTTCTTAGAGCGACCGCAGCAGAGGGGTTAGGTGTCCACCGCAGGTCTGAGCCCGGCTCAGGCTGTCACGCTGGACTGATGGCTCCTGTCGGTGTGCCACGGGGCAGCTGTGGCTACAATATAGCTCATCATCACGTGTGTGAATGGATGAATGACCGGTTAGTCGTAAAGCACCTTGAGCAGTTATAGAGTCCTCTAAAAGAGTTATATAGATAAAGAGCATTTAGCATTTTTGTAGAAACCCATCAATCTCCTTTATGGTGCCATAAAATATCATCTTTTTAATGCCTTACTAGCATTTTGGTACGATAAGGGTATTTATTAATGCTACTTAGTGCATTATTAACAACATATTCTGTTTATTAATGCTACTTAGTGCATTATTAACAACATATTCTGTTTATTAATGCTACTTAGTGCATTATTAACAACATATTCTGTTTATTAATGCTACTTAGTGCATTATTAACAACATATTCTGTTTATTAATGCTACTTAGTGCATTATTAACAACATATTCTGTTTATTAATGCTACTTAGTGCATTATTAACAACATATTCTGTTTATTAATGCTACTTAGTGCATTATTGACAACATATTCTATTTATTAATGCTACTTAGTGCATTATTAACATCATATTCTGTTTAGTAATACTTAATGATGCACACAGTAACGTTAATGAAGTGTCACTGGCATTTTTGACTACAACAGCGAGTATGTGATGGTGTAAGCCAGATCAAACAACGCACACGGTAACACGCGTGTTTGCTATGTTCTCAGGAAACATGAAGGAAAGTCTCTGATCTGTGACGAGTCCGACTACAGCGAAGGCTCAGGTAATAGCACACACCTGTCTTACGCTCGTCTCCTCGGCATCAGGGAGAGTTACCTGATGTAAACACACCCATTAAAGATGGCCGTCTGCCACAAACTAACACAGACGTGACAGAAAGGGCGGAGCCTACATCATTCCTAAGGCGCCAAAGCTCTGAAGGTAAATAACAGGAATGATATACAACACTAGCCTGGCTAGACAGCCTATAAATGTGAATAGTCTGTCCACGACCCACAGACAGAGCTCAGTCTACCATCATGCAACACCGGATGGAAATAAACCTGGTGACACTGCAGAAGCTTCTGGAAACAACGCCACAGCGACTGTGTGTTGCAATCACAGCTAAAGGCGCTCCAAAGACATATTGGAGTGTGTGACCTTTTGTTTTTGGGCCGGGCGGTGTATCTTCATATGGAGTTGCCGTCTTAGTCCTGAGCTTTCTCGCACATCCATAGAATCCAATAATCTCGTTGGGTCAGTGATTCCCAACCAGGGTACCCCTAGTGGTCCGTGAGAGCATTACAGGGTGACACGGAAAAGTGACTGTTTCATTACCCAGATGATGACCGCACTCGCCCTGGTAGAAAACACGTTGTGCTGGGATGTGTTACGCTTAATGAATACTCAAATAAAGTAATGCAGCATTAAAATATGGTTGATATATTATCAATTATCTGTTTGGGCCGACCGCAACCGTGCATGGACTTTTTCCAGTAGCGTAACCTGGAACGGCTGCTGCAGCGGCGCAGAGCGCGTGGATTCAGGAGGGCTGAAGACGGTGGCGTCGGTGATGCGGAGCTGATGTTGAACAGAGAAACATCCTCGGTAAATAATTCTGGCGACAGTACGGTCGTATCTGCGTTAATAGCTCGTTAGCACTAATGACCTAAATGCTGTTCGGCTTTTACCCACAGTAACCACACAGCTCTAAACTCTCAGACGTCTCCCGTGATTTTCATCCGCAGCCGTTTCTGTCGATAAAAATGTGAGATCTGCAGCTCTCTACCTGTCTCTCTCTCTTTCCCTCCCTGTCTGTCTCTCCTCTCTCTGTCTATCTCTCATTCTCTCCCTGTCCCCTCTATCTCTACCTGTCTCTCTCTATCTCTACCTGTCTGTCTCTCATTCTCTCTTTATCTGTCTCTCATTCTCTCCCTGTCCCCTCTATCTCTACCTGTCTCTCTCTTTCTCTACCTGTCTGTCTCTCATTCTCTCTTTATCTGTCTCTCATTCTCTCTCTGTCTCTCTTTCTCTCCTGTTCGTCTCTCATTCTCTGTCTATCTCTCATTCTCTCCCTGTCTCTCTCTTTCCCTCCCTCCCTGTCTCTCTCTATCTCTACCTGTCTCTCTCTCTCTTTAACTGTCTGTCTCTCATTCTCTCCCTGTCTCTCTCTCCCTGTCTCTCTCTATCTTTAACTGTCTGTCTCTCATTCTCTCCCTGTCTCTCTCTCCCTGTCTCTCTCTATCTCTCCCTCCCTCCCTGTCTGTCTCTCTCCCTGCGGCCGGTGTGCACCGCGGGTCTGACCTCTAATAACCCCAGACCCACTGATCAGAGTGTCGCTCGACCAGAGGCGGAGAGAAAGAAGAAGCCTCCATTGTTGTGGACAGAAAACGCAGCGAAGCGTGTTCAACTGCAGTTTTCCACTAATGAAGCAAAAGCTTTATGAGAAAATGAAAACATGAAAAGTGAATAAGTGAATCAGGAAAGTAGGAAGAAATGTTATTTCTGTTTTTACATTTTTCACTTCAAACTAGTTAATAATTTGTGCTTTCGTCACATTTAGCTGGAGTTTATTTAAAAAGTTCATCTTTGTTCATCTGATGAGGATTTTTGCTGATTCATGACAACAGAAATGACGAAACGTTTGTCGTTTTTTAAAAGAAGTTCTGAAGCTGAAACGTTCTTTAATGATCTTCAGAAGTATAAACATGACAGTCAAGCCCCCCCGCCCGCCGTGTCTGCTTCAGCCCGCCTGATCTACATGTCTGCATTGCCTTTTCAGGATCACATCAAGTTCTGCAGGAACCTGTTAATCACTCATTCATTTAGATCAGGTGTGGCAGCAGGGACACACCTAAAACATGTAGGACAGGGGTTAAGAAACTACATGAGCCTCGATCAGAGCATTTACACCAGCTGTGGTGCTGATCCAGATGCACAGCTCCAGAAAGTTTCCTCACGGAGTCTGGACCCGGCATGAGGATTGTTACAGATACCTGAGCCAGACAGGAAGTGAGGCGTGGTTCTGCGTTTGGGAGCTTTAAGTACATCATTTTCATGTAGTAATCAGTTGAACATTCTACTTTTGGGGGATCGTCAACACATGTGACCAAGGAGGTACTCGTGGTGTGAGAACACGGCTCAGGGTTCCACAAGTTCTCCTGTACCTGGACTGGGGCGCTGCCTGTAGCGCGGACTCCACATCCGGGTCACCGTCTGGGATTAAATCCGTACTCGTGTAGCCCAGCTGCTGCAGCCTGAGGGTCGTCCAACAGGTGGGCTTGTTTCAACAACTAGCAGAACGCCACATCAGAGGAGAGATGAACACGGCAGGGTTCAGAGTCTTACTTCCTGATATGTGGACATCTCTCCTCTGATTGGCTAACAGCAACACGACTCTACCGCTGACTCAGTTGACTGCATCGTTGATGTTTTACCTCCACTAATAACACAAGCTAGGAGTTCTGCTGTGTGGTGGAGTTGCTAATGCTAACAGTTAGCTTCTACTAGCTGAGACGTTCTCTGCTGTTTCCTGGTTGCTAAACCAACAACAGCTTCCCCGTTGTGAGTCCAGATGGGTGAGTCCATGAATGATAGTGACAGGGTGACGTAGATCTGTCAGGATTTTCTATCCTAGAGTTTCACCTAGAGTCTGTTTTCTATCAGAGGCTACTGCAGGAGGTAGGTGTAGGAGACTATTTTACGTTCAGCCTGCATGTTGAACTCCGAGTGACCCGTTAGATCAGAAACAATCATTAAAAAGTTTTTTAGCGAATCACCTTTAAGGTGGAGTCCCAAGGCAGTTTCCACACCCTCACCTGGTTGGTTGTTCTCAGGTGGCAAATTTAGCTTGCTTCTGTTTTCTTTCTGTTGTTTTGACACCTTCCTCTTTACTTGGTTATAAATGGTGAACAAACCTTCTGCTAGTCGATGGAGGCACTCCTTTAGTCTGGATCTTCAATGTGGATCCACTTTTTTCAGTATTTGTTTGTAGCGAGGTGCCTGCTGGCAGCCATCTTGGTTTATCCCAAATGCACTACTGTACTGTCTGGATTTCTAGGCTAGTAAACGACGGGGAAGGCTAACGCTGTTTGGGTAGAGTAGCAGATGGATCTGTAGTTGGGAGAGAAGCACAAAGCCACGTGAGTGTGGTTCGCTGGAGTTGTGAGACCAACACCAGCAGCTGGGGACGGTTTGGTGTCCGCTCTTTGCTCCGGCATGAGTGCTGCATGAGCCTGTGGTGAGGCTGGGCCTCCTTGTTCTGGTTTTTAAGGTGAAAACAGACAAAGTGTTTATGGATTTATTGTAAAGTGTGCCTGGAGAAGAACTTCATCATCCTTACTGGAGAGAAAATCTATTCGTTGTCTTAAAAAATCAGGATTTGATTCTTTTCATGCGTTATAGAAAAAGTATTTCTGTTTTATTGCTAGTGTTCTCTCAGTGAGCGGCGCCCTTAGTCGTTCATCTGTTAGAGACTGAGAAGTAAACGTTCCAGCTGGGGGCGTCCGCTAATCTTCTTAGCTCCTTCCTTAAGCCTCCACCAGTCGGACTCGGCTCTCTGACAGAAGCACGGCTTTCCTCATGTCCAACCTAAACACGCGGTGGGACGGAGACGGCGATGGCAGCAAGAGTTCCCTCAGCTCCTCCTTTTGGTCTGATGCAGAAGATGGAGAGGAGGATGAGGAGATGATCAACTCCAAACCCATAACCGAGCAGCCAGAGCTGCAGATCCATGGAACCTTCACAGGAGAGGTTTCGGACAGGGAAAGTGACGATGACGATGGTGAGAAGGATGATGACAGCAGGAGTAGTCCAGCGCCAAGCCTCAGGACCTCTGGCTATGGCACATGCAGAGCGGAGGAGCAGTTTGAGACCAACAGCCAAGGACGTCTTTCAGGGACAAAAGAGAGCCGTTGTTCACTCGTCAGCTCTGAGCTGGAGGACAACAGCCTTCCCGCTGATGGTCCGTGTTCTGGAGAGCGGGGGGACGGGATCGGGGCAGAATCAGAAGATCATCTGCACGTTGTTGATGGACAACAGAAACTGTCAGTGGAGAGGTGTTTAGAGGATGGGCGAGGTCGGAGGTCTGAGGAGCTGAGTGATGTAGAGGCAGGAGGCGAACCTTCGGCTGACACGGATATCGGGTTCATGGTCGGCTGGATGGAGGATAAGAGGTGTGAGCAGGGGGACGGACACCTGAGACATAGGATGGGTACGGACATCCCAGAGGACCATGGACCGTGTTCTAGTGTGTTCCCACAGCAACGTTGGACTCTAAACTCAGGTTTGAGTTTAAATTCTGTTCCTCCAAACTTTACACCTGGCTTCAAATGAGTAAAACCAGGACCCTAAACCAGCTCATGACTGGTCATGTGACAGGTTTAACAGTTATTAGGTGGCTCTGGCAGAATGAAGAGACGGGATATCCGTTCCAGCTGTGCGCTTCCTGAGTTACAAGCTATAGAGCTGTTGTTGTAACTGCTGGTCATCCGGCATGCGTGGCGTCGGGCACACCGGGCTGTTTGGGCCGACAGAACCCGCCATTGGTCCTGCCCGATCTACTGTTTTAGGAGTTTGGGCCTGATGGATGGATTTAATTCTGCTTTTATCTGTGGTGTCCAGCACTCTGGGAAAGTGCTCCGTCAATAAGGAGCTCGGCTGGTCCAATCGCATCACCAACCCCGCTTCCTTTGGTCCCGCCTGCGCTTGGGTCACGGGTCTGTGGCTCTCTGGTTATTTCCTTCGCTGACGCCAGGTCGTCCAGGCGTGAGACACCCGCTCCCTTTGGCTCGGTGTGCCACTGCAGAGAAACGCTAACAGAGGAGTGGAGAGACGGATAAAGAAACCAACTCGCTCTTCTAGAACACTGACTAACAGACATCGTTAGAGGAGAGCAGGAGGCTTCACATTTGAAGGTCCAGGGCCGTTTCTAATGTGTGTGGTTTGATTGTGTACCCAGTTGTATTAATAATGATGTCTAACCCTTTGATTTAAATCACTTTAAATATATAAACTGACTTTTACGTAACAGAGAGTGGTGCAACACAGCTGTGCCTAATTTATAAAGATTGATGAACAATTTTTCATTCTCTAATTATAATACAGGCATGAAAATAGTCTCCTACACCTATCTCCTGCATCAGCTTCTGATAGAAAATAGTCTCCTACACCTATTTCCTGCATCAGCTTCTGATAGAAAATAGTCTCCTACACCTATCTCCTGCAGAAGCTTCTGATAGAAAATAGTCTCCTACACCCATCTCCTGCATCAGCTTCTGATAGAAAATAGTCTCCTACACCTATCTCCTGCAGAAGCTTCTGATAGAAAATAGTCTCCTACACCCATCTCCTGCATCAGCTTCTGATAGAAAATAGTCTCCTACACCTATTTCCTGCATCAGCTTCTGATAGAAAATAGTCTCCTACACCTATCTCCTGCAGAAGCTTCTGATAGAAAATAGTCTCCTACACCCATCTCCTGCATCAGCTTCTGATAGAAAATAGTCTCCTACACCTATCTCCTGCAGAAGCTTCTGATAGAAAATAGTCTCCTACACCCATCTCCTGCATCAGCTTCTGATAGAAAATAGTCTCCTACACCTATTTCCTGCATCAGCTTCTGATAGAAAATAGTCTCCTACACCCATCTCCTGCATCAGCTTCTGATAGAAAATAGTCTCCTACACCTATCTCCTGCAGTAGCTTCTGACAGCCGGGCTAGGACCCCGACAAAAACTTGGATCGAGGGCTGACTTTCAATGGATCGCAGCGAGGTAGCTGCTCTGCCACGCACGAAACCCTGACCCAGAATCAGGTCGTCTGCAAGTCATTTAGCACCAAGTCCTCCACAAACGTGCAGCGCGCGATTGGAGAGGGGCGGCCATCATCCGGCCGCACCCCAGCCCAGTCACGAATGGCTCTCCGCACCGGCCCGAGGGCCAGCTATCCGGGACCAACCGAAGATTCGCGGCGCTGCGGTATCATTACTTCTAGGCGGGATTCTGACTTAGAGGCGTTCAGTCATAATCCCACAGATGGTAGCTTCGCCCCATTGGCTCCTCAGCCAAGCACATACACCAAATGTCTGAACCTGCGGTTCCTCTCGTACTGAGCAGGATTACTATTGCAACAACACATCATCAGTAGGGTAAAACTAACCTGTCTCACGACGGTCTAAACCCAGCCCACGTTCCCTAGTAGTGGGTGAACAATCCAACGCTTGGTGAATTCTGCTTCACAATGACAGGAAGAGCCGACATCGAACGCTTGGCGACGCTGAGGTTGTCCTGTAGGATGTAAACTCCATTTATCTAAACAGAGGCTGTTCAGAAAATTATGAGAGAGAGAGAGAGAGAGAGAGAGAGAGAGAGAGAGAGAGAGAGAGAGAGAGAGAGAGAGAGAGAGAGAGAGAGAGAGAGAGAGAGAGAGAGAGAGAGAGAGAGAGAGAGAGAGAGAGAGAGAGAGAGAGAGAGAGAGAGAGAGAGAGAGAGAGAGAGAGAGAGAGAGAGAGAGAGAGAGAGAGAGAGAGAGAGAGAGAGAGAGAGAGAGAGAGAGAGAGAGAGAGAGAGAGAGAGAGAGAGAGAGAGAGAGAGAGAGAGAGAGAGAGAGAGAGAGAGAGAGAGAGAGAGAGAGAGAGAGAGAGAGAGAGAGAGAGAGAGAGAGAGAGAGCTCTGTTTAAGTAATTGTAAATCTAGGTTTCCTGATCTCTGATTGGTGCTAATTCTTGTTTAAATGAACCCCCGGTGGTGCGATCCAGCCGTAGATGATGCCATCCCTTCAGCAGGGTTGTTGTGTCACAGCTGGAGCAGTCGGCGGTTTCCTCAGACCTCCAGAAGGAATCCTCAGAGTTTGCTGATGTGACTGGTACCTTTTACAGATGCGGTGAGTCTTCTGGAAGAGCAGACGGCTGAACTGGATTTATCCACATCAGCTCAGGACGTGGAGGGAGAAGGTGGAAGCCCCCCTCAGATCTCTGAGACCGATGACTTCTCTCTGAGCACCGTAGAACCTTATATCAGAGTCATGGTGGGTTTACATCGTTCAACTTTGCTTTCATGCTTGAAAGTTTTCCTTCAGTCGCTGACCCGTTCTGTTTGCTAACAGACTCGGTCCCAGAGCGATGGCGACGTCCGGCCCAGACCAAAATCATGTAAGTCACCAGAAACCTAACTGGTCTTGGTCAGGGTTCCTTTAGATCACTCTTCCTCTGTGGTTCTTTACAGGTTTGTGCTGTAGTTCTAACAGGTTTAAGCCTAATCCAGAACATATTCTGTGGAGCTCACCTTTAGCGTCCTGTTGAGCTGCCATCTGGGTCTCTGCTGCCTCCACAAACACTCCTGATGAGAAAAGCCATCCATCCATTGTTGCTTTTAGGAATTAAAGGCTTTTGCTCTGATTGTGGAGAAGCAGCAGCTCTACTCACAGCCCCTCCTGGGTATCTGGGTTGACAGCCCATCATGGGAGGGTGGGTGTGGCCTGCAGCAGCTTAAAGGGGATGTAGTGATACAAAACCTGTTAATGAAGTACTTTGTACTACCGTGCTTTGTGCCTGCTGCTCAGCTGGAGCAGTCGGCTGTTTCCTCAGACCTCCAGGAGGAAAACGGTGAGTTCGCTGATGTGACTGGTTAGCACGCGTGACTTTCACCGGGAACGTTGGGGATCGAATCCTGATTGGACCATTTTTTATATCCGCCACGAAGAAGTCAGCATTGACGGCTTCAGCAACGCTGTGCCACTCCGTGGATTTTCTCTTATTTGTTTTGCAAAAGCACTTCCTGTCATTTCTCCTCCTCACCCACAGGTACCTCAACTTCTGCTTGTGTGAAATTGCGCCTCCTAGATCTGCCTTGATCTACGGTCGCCATGTCATTGGCGGAGCGCTGCAACAGCCGGCTTATGTATATGCATGAGATCCACAAGGCACTTTGCATTGACCATTTATGGCAGTAAGTGGGCGTGGTGAGGGCGGGATGTGACTAAAAAGCAGCTGAGAAACATTCTCGTTAGTCTCTGATTTATGAAGCGGAGATTGCGTGCAGCTGTGCGTCCTCCATGTTTGATAGATCACACACCTGCTTGGCGTAAGTACATTTGTTGCTGAGCTTAAGTACGGTTTTAGTAAGGATTCTACGCCATGTTTGATAAATGACACCCCTGATCTTTTTGAAAGCGACTGCGATGCGAACGGCCGCATTAAATCCACCTCCTACGTCACCGAGTCAGCAGAGGTGGGCGTCGTGTGTTGATGCTCCTGAGGAGCAGCGCTGACAGAAGGGTTCCGAGGACTGTCGGGACATCCTGTCTCGTTCTGGAATAAAAACTACAGGAGGGCATGAGAACGATGGGTGCTGCTGGAGCCAAGCGTCTCTTTGGGCTCTGTGGGGTGGGGGGTCCTAACACCGGAACATTTCCAGTGAATAATTCAGGAAGACGGCAGGAGTAAGAAGTAAAACAGTTTATAGTTTTAAAGGTTTCCAGCCCCAAACCGGAGAGCTGACGGGAGTGACCCCGACCCCGTGGAGGACCTGTCAGTTGAAGGCTTTCATCACACCTCCACCTCTCCTGGTTCCGATTCCACCGAGAGTGACTCGTGTGCTTTGGGGCCGTGCAGCGGTCACGCTGGAGAGTGGTTGGTGCTCATTTCAGTTAAGTGTGAACAGCCACTCAAAAAATCAGATTTACTCAAAAAATCGAAATTGAGCATCAAGACCTGCAGTGTGAACATAGCCCAGGTAAAGTCTGCTCCCCCAGCCTGGAGAGGTGGTAATTATCCTGATTGTGATGTCACAAATGGGGACAACGGCTTGTTTAAGGCGCATCATTCCTGAAACAAACACTGACAGGTTGGATGTTTTTCCCGTTTATAGGCAGTATATCACCTTTCACGTGTCTGAGCAGAACCTCCCTAACCGTCTACAGGTGGTTCAGAACGCCTGTGCTCGGCTTCTGACCAAGTCCTCCAAACACACCCACATCACCCCGCTTCTCCTCCAGCTTCACTGGCTGCCAGTCAACTTCAGGGTTCATCTCAAGATCCTGGTTCTGGTCAATAGGGCCTTACATGGACAAGCACCATCTTACATTGGTGATCTTCTTAGTCCCTACACCCCCAGCAGGTCCCTGAGGTCCAGTGACCAAAGCCTACTGGTTGTGCAGCACCAGGCTAAAGGTCAAAGGTGACAGATCATCTGCTGCTGTGGCCCCCAGACTCTGGACCTCTCTCCCCCTGAGCCTGAGATCAGTGGACTCAGTGGTCTCCTTTAACCCTCCCACTGTCCTAATGGGTGACCCTGCGAGGACAGCTGACCAATGAGCATCGATGGTTTATGCCTTGGATCCATGTGACAGGAGTGAGCACCACCTCAACCCCTGTCACATGGATCCAAGGCATAAACCATCGATGCTCAATGGTCAGCTTTCCTCGCGGGGTCACCCATTAGGACAGTGGGAGGGTTAAACTCACCTGTTCAGGTCTGGTGGGACCTTCATCACCACCCTCTCCTAGTTCTGCTCTTATTCTGCCTTTCCCGGGATCCACTGGTTTCCCTCTCCTCTCCCTTTCCTTACAGTTTTGATCACTAATCTTACTTTTTGTCATTATAAACATATTTTTAAATCTTTTTTAAATTCTTTTTATTTTTCGTGAAGCACCTCGTGATTTTTACCTTCAGGCACTTTGTAAGAGATCCTTTTCTCTCTTTTCAGTCGAGACCCACACGGCAGCACATGTAACCTGATGATTTTGTTTTTCAGTCATCCGACCAGTGATGAGTCAGCAGAACATCAAGAAGACCGATCCTGTGGCCAAGTAAGCACCAAAGCTTTACCCACACCTGGATGGAGTCAAACAAAAGTCCCAGAAGAAGTCTTGGCCTAGGTGACCGCGATGTTAGTCAGAGGCTAAAATCAGATCAGGACCAGTTGTCATCAAGAGGCAGAGTCCTGTGTTCCCTCGACTTTTCTCTTGGTAACAATGTTCTAGATGCCTTTTCCGTCTAACGCATCAACCAAGGTGCCTGTGACCACCGTGGTCTTCAGAAGGGTGTGGCAGGAAACTGCCGCGCTGAGGTCTGTAGGAACAATGAGACAAAGCTGAGTTCAGCTGGAGAGCTATCTGAACCCAGAACTAGAGCCTGAAGATCATCGCTACTCCACCAGTGAAGCTCCACACAGAACCTTCCAGATGTTTGTGTTCCTTGACTTGAGGTGTTTGTTCTTCTCTCATCTCTGCAGGTATCATCAGTACAAGAAGATCTGGGGAACGTTCAAACTTCCCGGGGAGAGGGACAGGAATGCTCTCCACCTGGAGATAAAGGTATGGGATGGAAAAGAAGCTGTTTCCATTCTAGGAATAATCTTTAAGAGCCCCGCTCCTCTAACTGGAGGTACTGGTCCATCAGCTGCTTGACTAGGAGACCTCTCTCCTGCCCATCCAAACTTCCAGAACTCTCTCTTGTTGTTCTGAGACAGACCCAGAGGGTTGGGTTCGAGACACAAAGGCCTCCTGTCAGACGTGCTGGTTGTGAAAGCGTCGGCAGAAATAGAATCCTAAATCCAGATGTGAGGTGAGCGGTGGCTTTATTTCCAATGACCTTCAGTTTCTTTTCTTTCCTCAGGAAAAACTTGCGTACCAGCCTCCTCCGGTAAGTATGTTCTAACACTCTGCTCATGACGTCAGCAAAGCAAAGAGTAAAGTAATCAGAGTACAAGTGTTTTCAGAGCCACTGGTTCTGGTGGTTCTAGGTCAGCTTTTACTGAGTCGAGATGAGAGCTGTCTAGGTTTTACCAATCAAGGAGTGGGTGGGCGTGGCCAGCAGCAGCTGGTTCCCCTAAAGCAGGGCTTTTCAGCTCCGGGCCTGGAGGTCCGGTATCAACGATGGTTTTAGTTTAACCTGCTTCAGCTCACCTGATTTCACTCAGCAGGTGATTAACAGGCTTCTGCAGAGCCTGATGAGCTGCTGCACAGGCGACTCCACCCCTGAATCGAGTTTGTTGGAGCAGAGAAACCACTAAAACATTCTGGATACCGGCCCTTCAGTCCTGGAATGAAGTACCCCCACCCTACAGTGACAGAGCCCTGACTCTAGGGGTGTGTATAGGCAACAGCTGTCAATACAGAGGTGAGAAAAGGAAATGTTGTGATCAGGGGTGGGACTCCGTTAAGAAAATTAATCTAATTAATTAGAAACTTTGTAATTAATTAATCTTAATCGCATTTTAATCGTTCATGAAACCATTTTTAGTTAAAGACAATGAGGCAGAGAATCATACGTTAGACTTGGATATTATTTAGGGAACTCAAAGCTCTTCATTTCTAAAATAAACAATTCTTTTTAATTGTTCAAATGTCGCTGTTATATGAAACAAATCAACTCTTGATTCATAACTGCAAACAGAAAACACCTGCAAAGGGTTCTGGAGCCTTTAAATGGTCTCTCAGTCTAGTTGAGTCACTGAAATAAATGGACTTTTGCACCATATTCAAAATGTTCCAGTTTCACTTTTATGTATCATTGTGTTTTTATTAGCTTGTCTATTACTGATAATCTGGTAAAAGCGCATCTTCTAGATCAGTAAAAACCCGTATAAATGACACGAGGACGGGCACTAATCTGATGGAGGACTTGCATTTACCAACTCGGGTCAGACCCGGACAAGGAAGTGCTGATGCGGGATGATAAAGACACCGTTAGCACATAATGACCTGACGTCTGAGCGGTGAACAGGTGAGTGGGAAGTCCCTCTCACATCAGGAAGGGTACAGCTGCAGATTCACACCTGCAGCAGCGAGTCTGCGGGTCTCCAGGTCTGCAACCTGATCACATCTTCCTCGTTCCTCACTGGGCCTGCATGTAAACATTCGCCCCTTCAGCTCCAGTCAGCGGACGACCGCTTCAACACACTTCACTGCTGATTCATCGTCCCGCGTAGACAGCGCCTCGTCTCAGAAAAACAAAGTAAACCGACAGAATCGTTTAGAAACTTATCAGGAAACTTAAGACCGTTACTGTCGCTTTAAGACGCGTTTGACTGTTTATAGTGAGAACACGGAGCGTTTTCCCAGCTGCTGGTCTGACTACTTTCATAAACTACTGCTGAAAGCAAAACATCGTTCTGTCTGATGATGTCACTGCTATCAGGAATTTAGCTTACCTCCACTTTATAAACCTTCAGGTATGCAGGTCGCTAGAACAAGCGCAGCATGCAGCAGCAGAGATGGGAGGCGCTCTCCTAAAAATGTCCGTGTGGCGGACGCCGTAGTTTTCAGGAAGTTTGTTTTACAAGTAAAAACAAGCGGCCAACACGTTTCCTCCACCGCCGCATCAGTTCACGCGAGGCTGCTCTGTTGTGTGCGTCGCTGAAATCGGCGTACGTAATCAAGCAATTACAAAGGTTCCGCCTTTTTATGATTCCAGCTGCTTAAATGATTTTTTTACGCGTCATTTTCTTCTGAATTAATCATAGTTAGCGCGTTAGGTTCCACCTCTAGTTGTGACGCTAAAACCAGACGACATTTATTTAATTAGAACACTCAGACCGGAGGCCTGAGATGCCCCGAGATCTCGTAGTTACGCTGAGGGCAGTAAAAACTGCTGCCACCTCGCAGTCGGGTTTCATTTTACCACAAAGAAGAAGAAATATGGTAAATGTTTGAGTTAATTCTCAATGAAAAAATCGTTACGCAGCTTTTAAATATCCAGTCATTATTGTAACACAAAATACTGATATTTCAGTGTCGACGCCTGAAACGGCTCATTGTGGAAGGTACTGAAAATGCTAAATGTGGGGGTTTAGTGTAAAAGGCGTCATGAGCAGGTCTGGTGTGGACCATAGAACTGTAACGTATTGGTAAAGTCTTTTGTAGAAGTTTATTATGGTTCTGTGGTGAAACTCACGGCCTGAACCCTGCGTCCAGGCTGCGGTCACCTCCTCATGCGGAGTCGTGTTTGTGTTGAAGTACCCATTCTGGAGTATGACACGGCGCCAAGTGGCACGATTACTGGTGCTTCTGGTCTTTCATCTAAGTGTCAGGGTTCTGGAGCTGTGGCCCGTGCACTTCCTCACATTTCTTCACTCTGGAGTTCTGGCTGGTCATAAAGCAGCCCCAAAAGGAAATGGAGGACAGGTGATGCTCACTGGAGTCTCAGCTTTACTTAGTTTAGTGGTCATGTGACTTACTGTGATTCAGGTTTACCCTCTGGCGTTGCGTCGACGTGACCCTCCTAGCAGGCCTGGGTTTTAAACCCAAACCGAGAAGCTCCTGTTCCTGCTGGCTGAACTGCACTTCCTCATGCAGGCCACTGCTTTTGTGTTTCAGCCTAAACCTCGGAGAGTTCACGAGCCCAACTCCTACATCGTTCCCACAGAGAAGAAACGCCTGGCGCTCCGCTGGGAGATCAGGAACTATCTGGCCAACGGTCTCCTCCCACCGAGGTTTAATGATCAACTTTAAGACTCTGTGGAAAGCCCGTTGTACTGTTTTTATGCTATTTATTTTTGTTACACATAATAAACCAACAAAACTGCTCATTGTGAACGTGTTCGAGTCAGCTCTTCTGCAGCAAGTCGGAGTAGGGCAGCTTGTACGGGTACAGAGGGCTGTAACGCTGATTGTGCCAAAGAAGTTTGTCCTCCAGAAACGCGAGCGTGTCCAGCGTGTTCTTGTTACATCACAGTGATTCAGACACTTACGATTCGTTTGTAGTTCCTCTGCCATTTTTCAACACTGTGTAGGATATCGAGCCTGATGGATCAGGATAAACAACTTAGTCTGAGATCATTTCAAGAGTTCAGTTCCACCAGGTCCTAACTCTTGTCCTCCAGGGCCACCACCCTACACGCCTCTGCTCCAACACACCTGACTCAGTGGTTGAATCACGTCTTCAGCTGGTCCTCAAGTCCTGCAGAGTCCTCGTAATCATCCACTGGTTCAGATCAGGCGTGGTGCAGCAGAAACATCTAATACATGTAGGAAAGTGGCCCTGGAGGACTGGAGCTTCAGGCTCCTGGATCTAATCTAATTTTGGGAACGTTCCACTGACCTTGGATGCACTGCAAAAACATCAGGGTGGAGCTCAGTCAGACCCAGCGGCTCAGCATCCAACCTGTCCAGCGTCACCGTCGACATATAAATATTGGACAATGGGTTTCCATAGACTCCAATATCACGTTTTTGAGGCCAAATGGGAGGTGGCCACCACCGCCATTTTGACCGTGTCACAGGTTCCGTCAAGCCCAGACAATTCCACAAAAGGGAAGAGAGGTGGAGCTGAGGGTGGGGCTGTAAGGCTGGGATCAACTGACGACACCCGGTCGAACTAGCTACAAGCTAACCTGAAGCTAACCCAAAGCTAATGCGGAGGTGGGAGCTAAGCTAACGGAGGTAGCAACCTAGCTACAACCGGAGTTAACTGTGCACAACACCAGAGCTTCTGAGTCAGAGATACGCCGGGCTGACCGCTGGGTAAAACCGGGTGGAACACAGAGGTCTCCGAGACCTCCACAAGCCGGCAGCCGCACAGCAGACAAGCGCCGCTGCGGTCTGAGAAATAAGGGTGAGTACAAGGTTGCTGCATCATCTGTGGTTGCTAGGGAAAACCCCCAAATGTTTGCCAATCAGCCTTAACCAGTCTTAACATTGGAGAAAAAAAATTGACAAGTAATTAAAATTGCGCCCACACTTTCTAAGTTGAACACATTTCTTTTAACAACGGTAGTTTCTGCTTCAGCCCTCTCCCCCCTCCCACTCCACAGCGGCCGCAAACTCACTGATGCGCCTGCAGCCTCTCGGAGTTCCTGCTGCTCTAAACATTAAAATAATTATTTCATTTTCTGTTCCTCACTTCTGATTACCTTCAATGGTGTCTGTTTGTTGCAACCAGCAGGTACAAAAACTAACTTGTTTTTATTTGACTATTTTTCTGTCCTGCCTGTTTATTATCTTCCTGCATCTCCTCTCAATCCTAAAGAGAAACTGCTACCTGGGTTCATATATATTCACCTCATGAGTTACCTTTGAACTGCAGTTCTAAAAGATCTACCGACCGCAAATATAGCAGAGTGCGTGCCGCGCGCCGGCCAACTCACCGGAGGACAAAACAGGTGATGCGCTCCACTCCGCAGCAGCAAAACGCATCAAGCACCGATAAAAGACAGAAATCATGAAAGGATATGAGCCGACATGAATGATCGCGTGTTAAATTAGTTTTTGAGGTGGCGACACCTTGATAATGTTACTGTAGTCGTGCTCAGGACGCATGTCTGGAGCGCATCAACGATCAGAGCTCTGCGCCTCTCAGCTCTAAATAATCCCCAGAGAGTCCACATAAATAATTTAATATAAGCAGTACCAGGATCGTTCTCGGGCTGAAAAATAGTCTACAGTCCGTCTTCCCTAGTGTGTTTGTGGCCCTGCGGATTTTTCTAACTCTACCAGTTATAAATTGTGAAGGGGAACGATCATTTTCACAAATGACAAGAATAAAAAATGAACTGAGAACAACACAAACTCAACAGGGCCTCAGTGCACTGTCACTGATGGCTGTTGAATCTCAGCTTGTCAGGAATCTGGACTTTGATGACATTGTAAATGAATTTACTAATAGAAAGGCCAGAAAGCAGTTTTTCTGAAGGCAAGAGAGGAGACCAACAAGAGGAAACAAAAAGAGGAGGAAGGAGACAGGAGAGAAGAGGAGGAAGGAAACAGGAGACAAGAGGAGGAAGGAGACAGGGCGCTAAGCACATTGTGCCCAGGGGCCCCTGCAATGATAATCCGGCCCTGCATAGCAGCACATTTTAATTCACTTTTAAACAACAGAGGCAGAGGGGCCTTTTCTGGTTTAGTCGTTACATTTCCTGATTGGTGTCCGGATATTGTATTTACTAATGTCTTTATATGTTTCAGAGACTTCATGACATGTGTCCTTCATTCTCTACCTCTTCATGTGGTCGCCACCTCTAAACCAACGTTTCCGTCATTTCTGTCCACGTTTGCTCTGTATGTTTTACTCCTTCAGTCACGGGTAAATAAATGGTCCTATTTTCTGACTTTTCCACTTAATTTAGCTTATTTGCAATTTTTATATAGGTCAAGTTGCTACAAATTTGAACCACTGGCCAAGACGAAAGAGAAAAACTGAATAAACTGCATGACTTATGACCAAAAAAGGGCTGAATCCTCATTTGAAGGTGCAACTGGGGTCATGAGTGTCATTCTAGGACAGCTACTGCAGCTGTACCAGAAAAAAACTTATTTTCTGTTGACTTAAAGTTTAGAAATCTTATTAAGAAAAAGAAGTTAAGCACAAAGCACGTTTATTTTATGCAAAACCGGACTTCAATGACGGCTTTTCATCATCAGAGTGATTTATGCAAAGCCTTTGGCTCAAGTAAAAACTTAAATAAATAAAAAATATAATGGACACGTGCTTGCACCTTAAAGTAGCAGTTGTTGTTTTTGGTGATGCTGTAGGAGAAGCTGGGTCAGTAGCCCAGCCTGCTGACACTGAACCTGGAGCCGGCGGGGACCTCCAGCATGCTGCCCCACGCCTGATCGCACAGCAGCTCGATCTCGGCAGAGAACAGCAGCTCGTTGTCGTGCTCCCACGGCAGGTAGTTGTACACACTGTAGGGCTCCTTGTGCAGCGCCAACACTTTGGCAAAGACGAGGATCTCCGCATGCTCGGCACGGCATGCTTCAGTCTGTGGTCTCCAGTCTTGGGGTAGCTGACACCCCCAGCTCCCACCGGGACGGGCAGCTGCCGAAACAAACGCCAAAATAATCCACAGAGACGCGCGATGAGCGCGGCGCGCACCAAGACGCACAGAGATGGATAAAAACAGACTTGTGCAGAAATGTGCTGCAGCGTTTGCCTAATGAAGGATTTTTACAGATTAACAAAACGTTCTGATAGCTGCTGCCCTGCAGTCCCTGTCCAACCTCAGCTCCGGTCTGATCACCACAGCATCCCTCCGCAATAATAATAATAATAATAATAATGATAATAATAATAATAATAATGATAATAAGTGACTCACCAAGCCCGGAAAAGCTGCGCGTTTGGAATTGAATGCAACGATTCCGTTTCCTGCATTGGTGCATACATTTAATTTTGTATAAAACTGTAACATCTGTGTTTTATTTAGCTTAAAAACAGCTGGGAGAATTTAAAACAGCGAGCAATGAAAGTCATATAAACCTCTTCAGCGCCCTCTAGTGGCGCCCTTTAAGTTGTCCCTTCTTTATGCACGTAGTGCGTAAGCTATGGTCACGTCACGTGATCTAGCGTCAAGTCACGACGTAACGCAGACTTGACAAAGGAATTCCACTGCTGCGCATGCTCACAGCATTAAGCTTTGATTACGTCACGGGCAACTGTTAATCAAAGGCAAATGACATCACCTGCAGGGTCTACTCCACAGTATTACCGAAAGAGCCGTTCGGACATGTCTCATCAGGAGAGTTTAACTAACATGTATTCTCACTCAGCAGAAATCGAGCTGCTGAACGAAGAACTTGAAAACTGTCGAGAAAACGAACAGAAATGGAAAGAAAAGTTTGAAAGACTTTCAGCAGAGGAGGCTCACTTTCAACGCAAATACAATCAAAAGCAACAGGAGACTCACAAACTAACAGAAAGACTCAATTTATGTGAAGATTATTTAGAGGAGAGTAAAGAACAGCAAAAGAAGAACATAGCAAAGCTTGAAGAAATGGAAAACGCATTCAAGAAAGTAAAAGATGAAAACAGGTCCCTAAGACAACAGTTGCTGGACGAAGAGGAACGCTCTCACTCAGAGACAAAGGAGAAGCTCTGTGCTGAACTGGTTTTGCTCAGATCAGATTTAGAAACAAGAAAGACCGTGAATGCAAGCTTAAAAGAAAGAGAATATAAGTTGAGTCAGAGAATTCAAAGGCTCATCAGTGATTTAGGTTATGCTGAAAAGCAGATTAGCAAACATGCTGAAAGTGTTAAAAGCTTTCGCTGTGAGTTAAAAGATGCCAACGAACAAATATTACTCAAAGATTTGGAAATTTCACAGCTTAAAAAAGACTATGAGAGGGCCCGTTCACGCGCAGACAAACTAACCCTCAGTGAAGCTGTAGCTCCGAGTGAAAACTGTGATCAGGTGTACAAAATCCCAGAATGTCTCCAAAAGGCTAATCTTGAGGACAAGGGAACACAGACTTCCCCTTCTGAAGCCCTGCCTGCTAAAACCAACACGTCTAGTTGGTGGGATTTCTGCAAGGCAGGTCTGGTATTTGCAGCTGAAAATATCGTCAGAGGTTTTCTCTTACAGGCATCTAAAGAGGCGATTCTTTACTTAATGACCGATGGTAAACTGAGTGCTTATCCTTTCTAAAGAATGTAGACCAGAGTGTCCAGTATGTGTGGCCCTAGCCTAGAAATCTAGACAGACGAGCAAACGCTGAAGGATTTTACTCTGCAGAATGGTCTAGCCACGCTCTATAGGAGCCTTTCTCCAATCACAGCGATCCATCAGTTTGTGGGCGGGACTGGCACCCGAGCTGTGACAGCAATGATAATGGTAGGTTGTTTTAAACCTTGACATAAACTTTTTAGACTCTTTTAGGAACAAGATATATTTGCATCTAAAGCAAAAAAAAAAACCCAAAAACAAATAGATCAACCATGGATGAGTAAAGGACTACAGAACGCTTGTAAAAAGAAAAATAAACTGTATAAAGATTTCTTAAAGCAAAAAACAGAAGAGGCAGAAAGTAAAACGCCAACTGATTATAATGATATCGATAGCAAGACAATGAAACATGTTATTGGGGGTAAAACCACTTACTTATTTTTGTAATTCATCATAACTGGAACATTTCCAAACCAGATGAAAATAGCTGAAGTGGTGCCACTGTTCAAGACTGGAGATAAACACAGCTTCACTAATTACAGGCCTGTTTCATTACTATCACAATTCTCAAAAATACTAGAAAAATTGTTTAGTAAAAGATTGGATTTATTGTTAGATAAGTGTAAGAAATTATCAGAAAGTCAGTATGGCTTTAGATCTAATCGATCAACTTCATTAGCATTAATGGACACTGTTGAGGAAATCACAAATGCAATAGATCGTAAACATTTTGCTGTGGGAATTTTTTGATCGTAGCATTTTAATTAACATATTAGAGCGGTACGGGATTAGGGGGATTGTTTTGAAGTGGTTAACAAGTTATTTGAGCCACAGGAAGCAATTTGTGAAAGTGGGACAGTTTTTGTCGACATACTTGGACATTGCTTGTGGTGTACCCCAGGGTTCAGTATTGGGCCCAAAGTTATTTATTCTATATATTAATGATATTTGTAAGGTTTCAGAAATATTAAAGTTTGTAATGTTTGCTGATGACACAAATATTTTTTGTTCAGGGGAAAAATTAAACAAACTAATGGAAATACTTTCTGCAGAAATGTTTAAAGTAAAAAAATGGTTTCATAAAAATAAACTATCATTGAATTTAAGTAAAACAAAATACATGTTATTTGGGAATAACAAAGTAAACACCCAAATTGTGATGAATATTGATGGTGTAACTATTGAAAGGGTGAATCATTATACATTTCTGGGTGTTATCATGAGTGATAAAATTAGTTGTAAACAACATATAAAACATATTCACAACAAAACTGAAGAAGTATTTCCATATTAAATAAAGTGAAACATTTCCTGGATTGCAATATGCTTCACATGTTATACTGTGCGCTGGTGCAACCATATTTAAATTATTGTGCAGAGGTCTGGGGCAACACCTACCGTACAAGAGGGCTGGGAGTTTGGGTGATTGGAAAACGAGAGGCAGGTGGACACAGGACTAAACCAAAAGGGGAGACAGGACAGGGTGTGACAGTGGTTATAGTTGTTATTTTGGAAATACAAAGGAAAACTCTAAATGAGTCAAAAACAGCAAATTACACCCTGGACCCCAGAGGGTTAAGTAATTAATATTGAACTCTTGTGTGTAGGTTAATGAATATTTTCTGTTATTTTTGCTAAATCTTTATTTTGTCCCTTCTTTGGACGTAACCAGCTCCCACTTTCTTATCACCTCCTTAATTCAACAAAGAGAGAGCAGCTCTCGCCCTTGACTCATCATCATTGTTTTATTATTGCTCGACGAGCGTTATAAGATGACACTTGTCCTACATGACCCTTAGATGTGACCAGTAGCATGATGACCTAACAAATGTTCTTTGATGGTCACATTAATTTGAGAATGACCTGATTACATATGCATCTAGTAGTTTTTACGTTTGTCAGTCTTTTATTTTATTTATTTACTTTATTTCTTGTTGTTTTCTGGGTATAAATACTTTAGTTGATCATAATCACACTTAGTTATACTCCTCTGATTGACCTTTAAGCTAATTAGGGTTCCTCCTCATGCACTTCCTTGTTTCCTGTAGTATAACCATTTTAGACAAAGTACACTTTTATAAATTATGAATTATTTATTTTGTTTAGAACATCTTTTCCCTTCCTGAAACGATTAGATCAGAGGAGGGTCGATCAGATTGTCGAACCTCGGATTCAGGAGGAGCAATGTGGTTTTCCTCCTAGCTGTGGAACACTGGACCAGCTCTAGACCCTTAGGAGGGTCCTGGAGGGTGTGTGGCAGTGTCCCAACCAATCTACATGTGGTTTGTGGATTTGGAGAAGGAAGTGGAGGAGTTTAAGTATCTCGGGGGTCTTGTTCATGAGTGAAGGAATGATGGAGCGTGAGATCGATAAGCAGATTGGTGCTGCATCTGCAGTGATTCAGGCGTTGTACCGGTCTGTCGTGGTGAAAAGAGAACTGAGCCGGAAGGCAAAGCTCTTGATTTATGGGTCGATCTACATTCCTACCCTCACCTATGGTCACGAGTTTTGGTAGTGACCAAAAAACGAGATCGTGGATACAAGCGGCTGAAATGAGTCTATTCCGCAGGGTGGCTGGGCTCTCCCTTAGAGGTAGGGTGAGAAAGCTTGGTCATCTGGGAGGGGCTCAGAGTAGACCTGCTGCTCTTCCACATCGAGAGGAGCCAGTTGAGGTGGCTTGGGCATCTGATTGGGATGCCTCCTGGACGCCTCCCTGGTGAGGTTTTTTGGGCACGTCCAACCAGGAGGAGACCTAAAGGTAGACCCAGGACACGGAGGGATTATGTCTCCCGCCTGGCCAGGGAACGCCTTGGGATTCCCCCAGAAGAGCTGGCCCAAGTGGCTGGGGAGTGTCTGGGCCTATCAACATAGGCTGCTGCCCCAACAACCCGACTCCAGATAAGCGGAAGAAAATGGTTGTCAATCATTGTCTGATTAGTTAAATTATCATTTCATGACTAAACAACCATTAAGTTATTCAGGGATTATTAGCCAATAAATCTACCAAGGGGTGGTGAAGCTTAGGTAATCATTAGATAATCATTAAACCCTGATTCGTTTATCATTAGTTACTTATTAGGTAAGCCGGTTTTGGGACCATTATTGTAAAGTGTTACTCAAATAATTTATCTTGTAGCACATTCGAACTTGCTGTTGCCATGGAAACATTTAAACTGACTTTTCTAGCGTCAGCTACAGGGGCAGCAGCCCAAGAAGGGAGGCCCAGGCTTCCCTCTCTCCAGCCACTTAAGCTTGGTTTATGCTTGACGCGTTTACTTTCAGCTTGGTGATGCGGCTCGCGGATGGAACGCGCTTCACAACTCGCAGCGTTTATGGTTCATGCGGCTCGTCTCTGCGGTGAGCCAATATTCTCCCAAACTGTAGGGGGCAGCATGGAGCTCTACAGCATGCATCCAACACTACACCATAGTAGACGTAGAAATGACTGTTTACAACACGGCATTCCAGCATTTTTAACAGCGTCCTCGTCTTTTCCGACAGTGCGAGCTATTTCTCTCCAAGAATTATTAACAACATGTTGATCACGGTGATCTCTGAGAGCTGAATCATACAAATGTCTGTATTTACCAACCTCTGCCATACTAGTTCTTGCCGGTCCGCCATGTTTTTCTGCGTCCGACCGTCAGCGTGGTTAGAAAATTTCCTAGGTGCGCGGTGCGGAAAGTTTGGGCCGTGCGGAGGCGCGGTGTTGTTAAAATGACGCAATTTTGCCGCGTGGAGCCGTGCGGACCTCGCAGACGCGTCAAGCATAAACCAAGCTTTAGGCTGACCATGCGTTGAGATCGTCTTCCTGGGTCTTCCTTTAGTTCTTTCCCAGTTAGACGTGCCCAGAAAACCTCAGCAGGCCTAACTAAATGCCCGAGCCACCTCTCAATGTGGAAGAGCAGCAGGTCTACTCCGAGCCCTTCCCGGATGACCGAGCTTCTCGCCCTGTCTCTAGGAGAGAGCCCAGACACCCCGCGGAGAAAACCCATTTTGGCCACTTGTATCTGCAATCTCATTCTTTTGGTCACTACCCAAAGCTTGTGACCAAAGATGAAGGTTGGAACATGTAGACTGACTAGTAAAAAAAGAGCTTTGCATTCCGGCTCAGATCCCGGAAAAGGCCTTCTAACCTTTTCCGATTTAAGACCATGATCTCGGAAATAGAGGAGCTGATTCTCATCCCAGCCGCTTCACACTGGACTGCAAACCGACTGACTGATTTAAAAAATTGTGACTAAAAAAAATGTGAGGAAAGGGAAAGAGAAAATGAATAAGGCAAAGATGATCAGTGGATCCCAGGAAAGGCAGACTTGGTAGAAAGAGCTGAGGCCACAGCTCCAAAAACCATCCATCCAGTTTCTGAACCCGCTTCGTTTTATGAACGTTTAAAGGGTATTTATCATCGACATATAAATATATATTATTTATCACTAATTAGAGGCGTAATCTGGTGCGGAAGAAGGCAGTAATGCGACTTCGCAGCTGCGTAAAATGTTTTAAATGTAATAATTATTATTATGGGCAAATTCTTCATTCACAAGTGTCGTTTTCTGAAAACAAAGCCATCTTTTTTTACTTTTCACAAAGAACTCTGCCTCCTTTTCTCATCTGTTAAATTTATGGACAAAAAACAAGCTCTGGATTTGAATCATATGATTGTTGAACTAAATCTGTTAGAAAGCCCATCAGGTATAACTTTTTTAAATGTTTTTTTTTAATTATCTGTCTTTTTATTCATTTGTTTGCTTATTTGTTATGTTTGGTCATGTTGGTAAAACTGATTCTTTGTAGAGATTGCCATAATTGTTGTACATTATATTTTGTGGGAAAAAAAAAAAAAAACTTCGCAGCTGCGTGCTGCCGGTAAACACCACCGAAGAAGAAGTACGTCATCAACATGTGCCCAGTAACTCACACTGGGGCAGCTCGTACACATTTCTATGAGCTCAATGACCTTAATGTATCTTCTGGCTCGGTTTTTAACGCCTGTAAATAGTTTGATATTTGATTACACCTTTGAGCAGCTGCGGAACAAACACAAATAAAACATGTTTCGGGTGTCCGTCTCAGTTGTGAACAGAAGCGTAACTAAACGGGTAAGTGGGTCAGAATGTGCTAGTAGAAGCTAACGCCGTTAGCTCCACAGCACATCTGCTGATTTAGCTTAGGCCACAGGTCATTAATGCGTTCATGTGAGTTCAGGGAAGCTGTAGGACGCGCAAGGCTCGTGGAGATGTTTGATGTTCTGGTTCTGTCCCATAAATCACTCCTCCGAGCAAACCCGAGCCGTGTTGTTTATTAAACTACGCTTTGGTAGTTTGGTAGCTAAAAACTTCTGAGTAGATCTGGACAAAAGCTCCACAGCCCATCAGTGTGGAGGTACTTTTTAGACGTCGACTCCTCACCTGTTCCGGAGCGCGTGAGGGGTCCGTGGGGAACCAGCCAGCCTCGCGGGCGCCTCGCGACGTTCTGTTGTGATTGGCCAACCTAACAAGTTCTGGAATGAAAAACTACATTAACTGTGACTGACTGGAGCTGCTGCACAAGTAAAGCAGACCTGTCTGACTGTCCGTCCTCCGCAGCTTGTTTCGTCATTCTCTGGTGACGTCACTCTGCCTCCTAACCTGCTGCTGCCCTCTAACCTCGTTGACCCCGCCAGATTAAGTAAGTCGGACATGCTTCATGAAAACTTGTCAGCTGATCGTGAAGTAAACGGAAGTTTTGCTCATCTCTTTGTCCCACAGAGCGCCCTCCTCCCCCTGCAGACTGTCCCCTCCCTCTGCTCAGGAAGTGCAACTCGGTGGTCCCGGCCCACCTTAGCCCCCTTCAGACGTGGGTGGAGACGCTGGACAGGTTGGATGCTGAGCCGCTGGGTCTGACTGAGCTCCACCCTGACGTTTTTGCAGTGCATCCAAGGTCAGTGGAACGTTCCCAAAATTAGATTAGATCCAGGAGCCTGAAGCTCCAGTCCTCCAGGGCCACTTTCCTACATGTATTAGATGTTTCTGCTGCACCACGCCTGATCTGAACCAGTGGATGATTACGAGGACTCTGCAGGACTTGAGGACCAGCTGAAGACGTGATTCAACCACTGAGTCAGGTGTGTTGGAGCAGAGGCGTGTAGGGTGGTGGCCCTGGAGGACCAGAGTTAGGACCTGGTGGAACTGAACTCTTGAAATGATCTCAGACTAAGTTGTTTATCCTGATCCATCAGGCTCGATATCCTACACAGTGTTGAAAAATGGCAGAGGAACTACAAACGAATCGTAAGTGTCTGAATCACTGTGATGTAACAGAGTGTAGTTTACAGCCACGGCACACACGTTGAGTCAATGTTTGCTCATGGACTAAGATTTGACCCAAACTCATCATTTTTCAGCGTGAGAGGAGTTGATTTCTAAACTCTGTGGGTGGTGAGGAGGAATGATGGGCCTTGGTTTGACTAAAGGTTGTCTTGACTCCTCAGAGTCACGCCAACACAAAAGTGAGGTCAGAGGTGCGAGGAGGCGGCAGGAAACCATGGAAGCAGAAAGGAAGTGGGAGAGCTCGTCATGGAAGCATACGATCTCCGATATGGAGAGGAGGTGACTCGAATCCGTTTCTGTTACTTTCTTTAGATTTTCCATTAATGGACACAAGTCCTTCGGTCATTTCATGTTGATGATCACCAAGTCTGACTCGTGACTGACGTTTCACTCAGGCGGAGTGTCTCACGGACCCAGAGGCCCGACCAGTTACTACTACATGTTACCTATGAGAGTTCGAGTGCAGGGACTCACCGTGGCGCTGAGCTCCAAGATGGCTCAGGTGAGCTGGGGTCATTTCATTACGACCAGCTTCTCACAGCAGGAAGAAGAGAGGAATTTTGTCCCTTTGTTTACAAAATTTGGAGTTTGTTGTCACGGAGTCCCAACGAGGACCAAGTGCAGCTAATGCTGTTAGCTATGTTAGCCAAAATGCTAGGCAGCCCTGGAAAAGTATGGCATGAGGACATCAGCCAGGTCATTTCTGTTTCTCTTAATACTTCAGAAGTCATTCCTACATTTTTATATTAAAATGCATTTTGACCAACGGTGTTTGGACTAGGGTTGTCACGGTAACCGGTGTAGCGGTAAACCCCGGTAAACAGTTGACAATAATAATAACCGTCTTGTTTTTAAAAAAAAATCTCGGTGGGTTTACCGTGGCTGCGGTGTAGGCGCGGTGACCCTTACCAGCCACCGTATCATCTGCTGAAGTTGCCGGCGGCACATGCGCACTTTGTTGTTTACAACCAAAACTTTCTTGAAGCTAAAGCTGAAATAATGGCCAAAGGAGGAGACGGCAGCACTCAGGACATTTATTATCCCTCAAAGAAGACAAAGTGGGAAGTACGGGCATCTTTAGGCTATCTGAAGAATGCAGAGGGACAGCTGATAGAAGACGGCTATCCTGTTTGCAGCACGAGCAGAAAAAGTGTCTGTGAAAGGCAGCAACGCTTCAAATCTCATGACACATCTGCGTGACCATCACCCACAACTCTACAGTCAACGCAAGGCAAGCTAACGTTAGCGCTTTAGCTAAAATGCGTGATCCGAGGATTTGGGTTGAGGGAGAATGCAACGAGTGGCTATATAAAGCAGCCGCAGCGCCGCTACCTGCATATAAACCGTGTCGCGGACACCGCCATGTTGAAATGACGCTATGCATTACGGGGCTCCCAGGGGCCGATAAGAGTTGGTCTCTCTCCGAGAATAATTATGAATTTAACAACGATTACTGCCTGATGACATTTTCCCACATCTGCAAAGCTCACTGGAAGGACACAAACCGAGGACAACATTTTCCTGATATAGGGTTTATTACTCAAGTAAGAGTAAAAAAGTATCTGATTAGAAGGCTACTTGAGTACTGAGTATCATCTGATCTAATATTTTTAAATGATGACATCAAACAGACATAAAATAAGAAGTTATGGGCAAATATTGTATTTTAAAGACTAAAGGGGAAAAATGTAAACAAATAAACAACATAATTACTAAATAACACATTTTAGGCAACATTTAGACACAAACTGAGGACAATATTTCCTGATTTACAGGGTTTATTTAGTAGTCTGAAAATGTAACACGTTTAAAAAAAATACCGCGATAATACCGAAAACCGTGAGGTTACATCTTCACACCGTGACGACCCTAGTTTGGACGATGAGAAGCTTCAGCCACAATGAGGCCAGACCCATCACTGACCAGCTGGGGTGGAAGTCATGTCCATGTGTCCTGGCTGGTGGACAGTCTGTCCTGAACGTGTTGTTGCTGACTAGATTGGATCGATGCCTGATTTCGTAACGCCTTCAGTTGCATTTTGAGTAAACGTTGACGTGAACCTGTTTCTGCAGGAATGTCTCCACGTTGTGGACTCCCTGAACGTCCCCACACCAGACCCTCAGCATCTGCTGGAGCTCATCAGACACCGGCACTGGGGGCAGTCGGTGTTGATAGTGGATGTGTGAGCGTCTGCGTCAAGGCAAACTTGTAAATGCATTTTTTTCCTGTCTGTTGAATTTGTTCTTGTTGCTTTTAGAGGAGAAGAGTTTCCTGAAAACCTTCTCCAGGCTACAGCAGCCCTGAAGACGGTGAACGTCATCCCAGCCATTGGTGAGGGCGCTCTCAGCCGCCACCAACTCTAAATCTTCTTTAGTAAACCAGCTTCAGGTGGTTTGTTGGCTGAACGGTTCCATCTCGTCTCTGGCAGGTCTGAACGTCCACAGCATGCTGAAACACGAAGCCCTCGTCCTCACGCTGGACACGCTCACGTTTCTGGAGGACAAACTTCTTTGGCACAATCAGCGTTACAGCCCTCTGTACCCGTACAAGCTGCCCTACTCCGACTTGCTGCAGAAGAGCTGACTCAAACACGTTCACAATGAGCAGTTTTGTTGGTTTATTATGTGTAACAAAAATAAATAGCATAAAAACTGTACAACGGGCTTTCCATACCATACCACTTTATTTATATAGCGCTTTCAACACGGCATTACAACCTTACAAAGCGCTGCACAAAAAACAAGCAAGAAAACACAAGTTAAAATAGTCAGGTAGATGGAAAATGTAAAAAGGAGCAAAGAAATAAAACAGACCATTAACAGTAAAAGCAAATAAAACCAGAATATAAAAACACAAAATTAAAATTGAATTGTCTAGGAGGGACAATGGATGAGCTAAGGAGTTATGGAATTAGGGATCGAATGCGTAAGTGAAGTAGAGGGTCTTCAGACGAGATTTAAAGACGGCGATAGAGGAAGCTTGCCCAACCTGCAGTGGTAATGAGTTCCATAACTTAGGGGCACAGACTGAAAAGCCCTTTCCCCACGAGTCTTCAAACGTGCCTTCGGGACAGTTAAGAGGAGTTGATCTTCAGACCTAAGAGCTCGAGGAGGGTGGTAGTAATGAAGGAGATCACACAGATAGGGAGGAGCTTGACCGTTTAAGGATTTGAACGTGAGAAGTAAAATTTTATAATTGATCCTGAATTTAACGGGCAACCAGTGAAGCGTTTTAAGAATATGTGAGATGTGGTGTCTTCTTTCAGCTCCAGTCAAGAACCTTGCTGCAGAATTCTGAACAAGCTGAAGCCTAGACAAAGCCGCCTCACCGATACCGTACAAACAGGAGTTTTAATAATCCAACCGAGAAGTGATGAATGCGTGAATCACAGATTGTAGAAGACGGACACTCAGGATGGACTTTAATTTTGAAATACGTCTAAGATAGCAAAAGCAGGACCGGTTCTATGGTCCACACCAGACCTGCTCATGACGCCTTTTACACTAAACCCCCACATTTAGCATTTTCAGTACCTTCCACAATGAGCCATTTCAGGCGTCGACACTGAAATATCAGTATTTTGTGTTACAATAATGACTGGATATTTAAAAGCTGCGTAACGATTTTTTCATTGAGAATTAACTCAAACATTTACCATATTTCTTCTTCTTTGTGGTAAAATGAAACCCGACTGCGAGGTGGCAGCAGTTTTTACTGCCCTCAGCGTAACTACGAGATCTCGGGGCATCTCAGGCCTCCGGTCTGAGTGTTCTAATTAAATAAATGTCGTCTGGCTTTAGCGTCACAACTAGGGGTGGAACCTAACGCGCTAACGATGATTAATTCAGAAGAAAATGACGCGTAAAAAAATCATTTAATCAGCTGGAATCATAAAAAGGCGGAACCTTTGTAATTGCTTGATTACGTACACCGATTTCAGCGAAGCACACAACAGAGCAGCCTCGCGTGAACTGATGCGGCGGTTGAGGAAACGTGTTGGCCGCTTGTTTTTACTTGTAAAACAAAGTTCCTGAAAACTACGGCGTCCGCCACACGGACATTTTTAGGAGAGCGCCTCCCATCTCTGCTGCTGCATGCTGCGCTTGTTCTAGCGACCTGCATACCTGAAGGTTTATAAAGTGGAGGTAAGCTAAATTCCTGATAGCAGTGACATCATCAGACAGAACGATGTTTTGCTTTCAGCAGTAGTTTATGAAAGTAGTCAGACCAGCAGCTGGGAAGACGCTCCGTGTTCTCACTATAAACAGTCAAACGCGTCTTAAAGCGACAGTAACGGTCTTAAGTTTCCTGATAAGTTTCTAAACGATTCTGTCGGTTTACTTTGTTTTTCTGAGACGAGGCGCTGTCTACGCGGGACGATGAATCAGCAGTGAAGTGTGTCGAAGCGGTCGTCCGCTGACTGGAGCTGAAGGGGCGAATGTTTACATGCAGGCCCAGTGAGGAACGAGGAAGATGTGATCAGGTTGCAGACCTGGAGACCCGCAGACTCGCTGCTGCAGGTGTGAATCTGCAGCTGTACCCTTCCTGATGTGAGAGGGACTTCCCACTCACCTGTTCACCGCTCAGACGTCAGGTCATTATGTGCTAACGGTGTCTTTATCATCCCGCATCAGCACTTCCTTGTCCGGGTCTGACCCGAGTTGGTAAATGCAAGTCCTCCATCAGATTAGTGCCCGTCCTCGTGTCATTTATACGGGTTTTTACTGATCTAGAAGATGCGCTTTTACCAGATTATCAGTAATAGACAAGCTAATAAAAACACAATGATACATAAAAGTGAAACTGGAACATTTTGAATATGGTGCAAAAGTCCATTTATTTCAGTGACTCAACTAGACTGAGAGACCATTTAAAGGCTCCAGAACCCTTTGCAGGTGTTTTCTGTTTGCAGTTATGAATCAGAGTTGATTTGTTTCATATAACAGCGACATTTGAACAATTAAAAAGAATTGTTTATTTTAGAAATGAAGAGCTTTGAGTTCCCTAAATAATATCCAAGTCTAACGTATGATTCTCTGCCTCATTGTCTTTAACTAAAAATGGTTTCATGAACGATTAAAATGCGATTAAGATTAATTAATTACAAAGTTTCTAATTAATTAGATTAATTTTCTTAACGGAGTCCCACCCCTGATCACAACATTTCCTTTTCTCACCTCTGTATTGACAGCTGTTGCCTATACACACCCCTAGAGTCAGGGCTCTGTCACTGTAGGGTGGGGGTACTTCATTCCAGGACTGAAGGGCCGGTATCCAGAATGTTTTAGTGGTTTCTCTGCTCCAACAAACTCGATTCAGGGGTGGAGTCGCCTGTGCAGCAGCTCATCAGGCTCTGCAGAAGCCTGTTAATCACCTGCTGAGTGAAATCAGGTGAGCTGAAGCAGGTTAAACTAAAACCATCGTTGATACCGGACCTCCAGGCCCGGAGCTGAAAAGCCCTGCTTTAGGGGAACCAGCTGCTGCTGGCCACGCCCACCCACTCCTTGATTGGTAAAACCTAGACAGCTCTCATCTCGACTCAGTAAAAGCTGACCTAGAACCACCAGAACCAGTGGCTCTGAAAACACTTGTACTCTGATTACTTTACTCTTTGCTTTGCTGACGTCATGAGCAGAGTGTTAGAACATACTTACCGGAGGAGGCTGGTACGCAAGTTTTTCCTGAGGAAAGAAAAGAAACTGAAGGTCATTGGAAATAAAGCCACCGCTCACCTCACATCTGGATTTAGGATTCTATTTCTGCCGACGCTTTCACAACCAGCACGTCTGACAGGAGGCCTTTGTGTCTCGAACCCAACCCTCTGGGTCTGTCTCAGAACAACAAGAGAGAGTTCTGGAAGTTTGGATGGGCAGGAGAGAGGTCTCCTAGTCAAACAGCTGATGGACCAGTACCTCCAGTTAGAGGAGCGGGGCTCTTAAAGATTATTCCTAGAATGGAAACAGCTTCATTTCCATCCCATACCTTTATCTCCATGTGGAGAGCATTCCTGTCCCTCTCCCCGGGAAGTTTGAACGTTCCCCAGATCTTCTTGTACTGATGATACCTGCAGAGATGAGAGAAGAACAAACACCTCAAGTCAAGGAACACAAACATCTGGAAGGTTCTGTGTGGAGCTTCACTGGTGGAGTAGCGATGATCTTCAGGCTCTAGTTCTGGGTTCAGATAGCTCTCCAGCTGAACTCAGCTTTGTCTCATTGTTCCTACAGACCTCAGCGCGGCAGTTTCCTGCCACACCCTTCTGAAGACCACGGTGGTCACAGGCACCTTGGTTGATGCGTTAGACGGAAAAGGCATCTAGAACATTGTTACCAAGAGAAAAGTCGAGGGAACACAGGACTCTGCCTCTTGATGACAACTGGTCCTGATCTGATTTTAGCCTCTGACTAACATCGCGGTCACCTAGGCCAAGACTTCTTCTGGGACTTTTGTTCGACTCCATCCAGGTGTGGGTAAGGCTTTGGTGCTTACTTGGCCACAGGATCGGTCTTCTTGATGTTCTGCTGACTCATCACTGGTTGGACGACTGAAAAACAAAATCATCAGGTTACTTGTGCTGCCGTGTGGGTCTCGACTGAAAAGAGAGAAAAGGATCTCTTACAAAGTGCCTGAAGGTAAAAATCACGAGGTGCTTCACGAAAAATAAAAAGAATTTAAAAAAGATTTAAAAATATGTTTATAATGACAAAAAATAAGATTAGTGATCAAAACTGTAAGGAAAGGGAGAGGAGAGGGAAACCAGTGGATCCCGGGAAAGGCGGAATAAGAGCAGAACTAGGAGAGGGTGGTGATGAAGGTCCCACCAAACCTGAACAGGTGAGTTTAACCCTCCCACTGTCCTAATGGGTGACCCCGCGAGGAAAGCTGACCATTGAGCATCGATGGTTTATGCCTTGGATCCATGTGACAGGGGCGAGGTGGTCTTTTATAGCTGAATGTTTTATGCTAGTTTTATTATATTTTATTCTACTTATTCTATTTTTGAAATTTATTATTCATGTTATAAGTAGCACATTAGTACCGAAACAAGTTCCTAGTTTGTGAACTGCTTGTTCACTGACAATGGCAATAAACCTTTTCTGATTTCTGATTCTAAAATACAAAACTAATACATGTTGTTTGTGCTGCTCCAAGAGTTAAACACAATCAGTGTTATAATCAATATATAGCATTGGTCAATAATCACCAGAATTCACTGTAGAAATGAGAAAAGGGTTATTTGGGTGTCAATTGCGGCCAGAAGCCGCTCATATTAGCTAGCAGCGCTGAGCTGTGTGAGCTATTCAGGGCTACACAAAACCACATGTCAGCGCGTTCAAAGAGTGTCGCAACTTGCTTTTTCTAAAGCTTTGGATTCTACAAGCCGATAAGTTCTCTGCTGTCTCCTGGACGCTAAACCAACAACAGCTTCCCCGTCGTGAGTCAAGATGGGTGAGTCCATGAATGTTAGTGACAGTGTGACGTAGATCTGTCAGGCTTTTCTCATTGTGATTCCCTCCAAGCAACACAGACGCAAGTGATTTCTTTTACGGGTTTATTGGACGTCCTTTCTTTGTGGACCTCTTCTGTCCTCCTTTCTTTAGACCTCCCTTAAACCGTGAAACTAAATACAGGATAGTACAATTAAAACATATACAATAATGTGCAACAAAATAAAGACAAATAAATACCTCGCTGGCTGTTTTGCTTAAACACAAAGGGAATCCATCTGTCCTTCTTTAAGTCCTTTTACTAGTTAGTTCTTTAGCAAAGGATTAAATGTTTTCAGTCCATTAGCTGTCTGCTTGTCAGCACTTCATCCAGGTTCTGTGTGTGTTCCTCACACCTGGCTTGTATTCCTCAAATCAAGGGTGTGGCTGGCAGAGCAGCTCATGTAGCTTTTCAAAATAAAATTACAGGAAACACAACCAACCCAGTGTCTTACAAATGGGAAAATAAATAAATGAAGAAATAAACAGCAACAGCAGTTACACTCATCCTGGAGTTTCATTGTCTGTTTTCTATCAGAGGCTAATGCAGGAGATAGGTGTAGGAGACTATTTTCATGTCCAGCCTGCATGAAACACTCAGAGTGACCCGTTATCAGAAATAATCATTAAAACTTTTTTTTGTGTCACACTCTATGCCATAAGTCAGCACAAGGTCTAATGTATGATGGCAGGAGTGGGTGGAGCTATGTATTCGTTGGGTAAAACCAATTCAGTCTAAGATATTACTAAAGGCTACATTGAGGCTATCATTTTCAATGTCCACATGTATGTTAAAATCCCCCACTACAATGACCTTATCAGTATTTAGCACCAAATCAGATAAAAAATCAGATCTGATCCAAAAACTCAGAGTAAGGGCCTGGTGGACGATATAAAACTACAAACAAGAGTGGTTTTACAGTTTTGCTATCTGGATTAGGAAAACTAAGAATAAGATGTTCAAAAGAACTGTAACTATTAATTGGTGAGGGATTTATTAATAGGTCTGAATGAAAAATGGTTGCTATGCCTCTTCCTTCCACTTAAACTAACATAATCCGTTTGATGCAGCCAGAATTCTGTGAGAGAAAACATGTCAATATCAAAAATGTTAATGAATATGATTCCAAATCATGCTGTTTTCTGCCCCCACACCTCGGACTGACGTCCCAAAACAGGAGCTCCAGAGCTTTTTGCCAGAGAACAACTCAAGATAATATTTCATACTATAGGGCAGCAGATTTAATGAATTAGCAAGTGAATGCCCTTTTAAGTAGAAGACTTCAACTCATTATGAACAAAATGACAAAAAAATCACATAGTGCTCGTTTGTATAATTCTTATATTCATATAGTCCCAAAATATTTAAGTACAATAGGCTTTAAAATATAAAAAAGGTTGTTATTTACCTAACACAGGCGCAACAATGCTGTACAGATTTGTCTCAATGCAAAACTAAACAGAAATTATTTACAGTATGAACAAAACATTTAAGCAAACTTCTTTTACAAAATTTGTAAACCTTCAAATTTCTAAAATACAGTAGTAACAATAAATAAAAATATTTATGAATATTAGTTGTACATTCAAAATAGAAACACTGAAACATACTCTAAGGGTTACACAAGGTTTGAAAAAAATGTTGAGCCTTTCAGCTCATTCTTATCTGGAACATCAAGGTCCAGATTTCCTGAAAGAAAGTTGAGCCTTCCAACTGTGTTGTATTTGCGATTAGCATTTTTTTGGGTCTGTCCTTGTGTTGGGAAAACAGTGACAAGGTATCCGTCTGAATGCTCAGCTGCTTTCATCTGTGAATTTCTAGATGAATCATGGAAATCCGCGTTTGTTTTTTTATTAACAACTGGAATTCCACTGACCTTTCTGGAGTCCAACAGATCAACATTGACTCCTGAAGAAGATTTTCCATCTTCATACAAATATGGTGCCTGGAGGTCCAGTTTTGAACCCCTGGCTTGGAGCACATGATCCTTTCCTGTGAAATCATCAATGTTGAGGTCTGAATGTCCAAATATGGCATTCTTGTCTAAAGCCCCATCTACTGCTGTGTAGCTGGACCTTACTTTAGTTTTGGATGGCTTTCTGTTTGAGTGGAGAAGTCTATCACTAACATCTAGATCCAAGTCTAGATCAGGCCTTTTTACATTCATACTTGCCATATATAATCTATGATCTTCTCTCACACCTGACTGTCGCATACTGATCCCAGCATCAGGTAAATCTAAAGCTGGCAGATTTACATGAGGACCCTTCAGTATTGGATCTGATCCTTTGGACTGGCTCACTTGCACATTTGGGATGTGGATATTGGTATCTGCAGTTTTTAGATCCAAATTTGGAGATCTGATGTTTAAATGCTGTGTACCCAGTTTGGGAGAATTGAGCACGCCTGTTACTTTTGGCATTCTAAAGTCTGAATCTAGTTTCAGGTTTCGCCCCTTTGGTGACCTGTCATTAGGATTTAATAAACTGAGATCTGGGTTTGAGCCATCAAACTTTGGACCAGAAAATCCCTTGTCAGGTATTTTCATAGAAGGCAATTCAAATGTGCCTGATGGGGTGTCAAATGTAGAATCTGGAACTTCAAAACCAGTTTTTGAAGATTTCAGGTTCATGTTAGGTAAACTCAGGTTGGGAGAATTCAGATGACCTTGTTTAAGATCTGATTTTTTTAAGTTTGGCCCTTTTGGTGAAGTAGCATGAAGATCTGATAAACTGAGATCAAGTTCTGAGCCATGTAACTTAGAACCTGAAAAGCCTAAATTGGGTAATTTCAAATTTGGCATTTTAAATTTCCCAGAAGAACTGCCGAAATCCACATCGGGCGCTTCAAACCCCATTTTTGAATTTTTTAGGGGCATATTTTTCATATCGATATGGTCTGGAGCATTAAGATTTAAACCAATGTCAGGTCCTTTGAGGTTTGGCAAATTTGTTTGGGGCATTTTAAACTTTCCTTTTGGTGAGCCAATGTTGACATCTGGAAAGTCCAAATCTGGGGCATTCATTCCACCTTTAACTTTTGGTGCTTTCAGACTCCAATCTGGAGATTTAAGATTCGCATTAAGGTCCATATTTGGTCCTTTCGGCGATGTTCCTGAAAGATTTAATTTAGGCATTTTCAGTTTTCCGGAGGGAGCATTGACATCCCAGTCCGGCCCTTGAAGTTCTGGCATGGTCAGCTTGCCAGATGGCATGCTCAAATTGACATTTGGTGTACCAAGGTCTAGTTTGGGGGACTTAAGGTCTATCTTGGGCATATTTAGGTCAGGTGCATTTATTCCACCACTGAGATTTGGACCTGATACATTTAGATCAGGTGAGTTCAGGTCAAAGTTAGGACCATCTAACTTTGGACCAGATAGACCAAGGTCAGGTGAGTTGAACTTTGGTTTTTTAATCTTCCCAGATGGACCTGACATATTTAAATCTAGATCAGCTTTAGGACCTTTGAAGTTGGCGTTGGGTGCATTTACATCAAATTCTGGAGCATCTAAGTTGCCATCAATTTTAGGTCCCTTCATACTTGGGAGGCCAAATTTTGGCATTTTCATTTTGGGAAACTTCAACTTTCCTTTTGGTGATCCAATGTTGACATCTGGAAAGTCCAAATCTGGGGCATTCATTCCACCTTTAACTTTTGGTGCTTTCAGACTCCAATCTGGGGATTTAAGATCCGCATTAAGGTCCATATCTGGTCCTTTTGGCGACATTCCTGAAAGATTTAATTTAGGCATTTTCAGTTTTCCGGAGGGAGCATTGACATCCCAGTCGGGCCCTTGAAGTTCTGGCATGTTCAGCTTGCCAGATGGCATGTTCAAATTGACATTTGGTGTACCAAGGTCTAGTTTGGGGGACTTAAGGTCTATCTTGGGCATATTTAGGTCAGGTACATTTATTCCACCACTGAGATTTGGACCTGATACATTTAGATCAGGTGAGTTCAGGTCAAAGTTAGGACCATCTAACTTTGGACCAGATAGACCAAGGTCAGGTGAGTTGAACTTTGGTTTTTTAATCTTCCCAGATGGACCTGACATACTTAGATCTAGATCAGCTTTAGGACCCTTGAAGTTGGCGTTGGGTGCATTTACATCAAATTCTGGAGTATCTAAGTTGCCATCAATTTTAGGTCCCTTCATACTTGGGAGGCCAAATTTTGGCATTTTCATTTTGGGAAACTTCAACTTTCCTTTTGGTGATCCAATGTTGACATCTGGAAAGTCCAAATCTGGGGCATTCATTCCACCTTTAACTTTTGGTGCTTTCAGACTCCAATCTGGGGATTTAAGATCCGCATTAAGGTCCATATCTGGTCCTTTTGGCGACATTCCTGAAAGATTTAATTTAGGCATTTTCAGTTTTCCGGAGGGAGCATTGACATCCCAGTCGGGCCCTTGAAGTTCTGGCATGGTCAGCTTGCCAGATGGCATGCTCAAATTGACATCTGGTGTACCAAGGTCTAGTTTGGGGGACTTAAGGTCTATCTTGGGCATATTTAGGTCAGGTACATTTATTCCACCACTGAGATTTGGACCTGATACATTTAGATCAGGTGAGTTCAGGTCAAAGTTAGGACCATCTAACTTTGGACCAGACAGACCAAGATCAGGTGAGTTGAACTCTGGTTTTTTAATCTTCCCAGATGGACCTGACATATTTAAATCTAGATCAGCTTTAGGACCCTTGAAGTTGGCGTTGGGTGCATTTACATCAAATTCTGGAGCATCTAAGTTGCCATCAATTTTAGGTCCCTTCATACTTGGGAGGCCAAATTTTGGCATTTTCATTTTGGGAAACTTCAACTTTCCTTTTGGTGAGCCAATGTCGACATCTGGAAAGTCCAAATCTGGGGAATTCGTTCCACCTTTAACTTTTGGTGCTTTCAGACTCCAATCTGGAGATTTAAGATCCGCATTAAGGTCCATATCTGGTCCTTTTGGCGACGTTCCTGAAAGATTTAATTTAGGCATTTTCAGTTTTCCGGAGGGAGCATTGACATCCCAGTCGGGCCCTTGAAGTTCTGGCATGTTCAGCTTGCCAGATGGCATGTTCAAATTGACATCTGGTGTACCAAGGTCTAGTTTGGGGGACTTAAGGTCTATCTTGGGCATATTTAGGTGAGGTGCATTTATTCCACCACTGAGATTTGGACCTGATACATTTAGATCAGGTGAGTTCAGGTCAAAGTTAGGACCATCTAACTTTGGACCAGATAGATCAAGATCAGGTGAGTTGAACTTTGGTTTTTTAATCTTCCCAGATGGACCTAACATACTTAGATCTAGATCAGCTTTAGGACCCTTGAAGTTGGCGTTGGGTGTATTTACATCAAATTCTGGAGTATCTAAGTTGCCATCAATTTTAGGTCCCTTCATACTTGGGAGGCCAAATTTTGGCATTTTCATTTTGGGAAACTTCAACTTTCCTTTTGGTGAGCCAATGTCGACATCTGGAAAGTCCAAATCTGGGGCATTCGTTCCACCTTTAACTTTTGGTGCTTTCAGACTCCAATCTGGGGATTTAAGATCCGCATTAAGGTCCATATCTGGTCCTTTTGGCGACGTTCCTGAAAGATTTAATTTAGGCATTTTCAGTTTTCCGGAGGGAGCATTGACATCCCAGTCGGGCCCTTGAAGTTCTGGCATGTTCAGCTTGCCAGATGGCATGTTCAAATTGACATCTGGTGTACCAAGGTCTAGTTTGGGGGACTTAAGGTCTATCTTGGGCATATTTAGGTCAGGTGCATTTATTCCACCACTGAGATTTGGACCTGATACATTTAGATCAGGTGAGTTCAGGTCAAAGTTAGGACCATCTAACTTTGGACCAGACAGACCAAGGTCAGGTGAGTTGAACTCTGGTTTTTTAATCTTCCCAGATGGACCCGACATATTTAAATCTAGATCAGCTTTAGGACCCTTGAAGTTGGCGTTGGGTGCATTTACATCAAATTCTGGAGCATCTAAGTTGCCATCAATTTTAGGTCCCTTCATACTTGGGAGGCCAAATTTTGGCATTTTCATTTTGGGAAACTTCAACTTTCCTTTTGGTGAGCCAATGTCGACATCTGGAAAGTCCAAATCTGGGGCATTCGTTCCACCTTTAACTTTTGGTGCTTTCAGACTCCAATCTGGAGATTTAAGATCCGCATTAAGGTCCATATCTGGTCCTTTTGGCGACGTTCCTGAAAGATTTAATTTAGGCATTTTCAGTTTTCCGGAGGGAGCATTGACATCCCAGTCGGGCCCTTGAAGTTCTGGCATGGTCAGCTTGCCAGATGGCATGTTCAAATTGACATTTGGTGTACCAAGGTCTAGTTTGGGGGACTTAAGGTCTATCTTGGGCATATTTAGGTCAGGTGCATTTATTCCACCACTGAGATTTGGACCTGATACATTTAGATCAGGTGAGTTCAGGTCAAAGTTAGGACCATCTAACTTTGGACCAGACAGACCAAGCTCGGGTGAGTTGAACTTTGGTTTTTTAATCTTCCCAGATGGACCTGACATACTTAGATCTAGATCAGCTTTAGGACCCTTGAAGTTGGCGTTGGGTGCATTTACATCAAATTCTGGAGCATCTAAGTTGCCATCAATTTTAGGTCCCTTCATACTTGGGAGGCCAAATTTTGGCATTTTCATTTTGGGAAACTTCAACTTTCCTTTTGGTGAGCCAATGTTGACATCTGGAAAGTCCAAATCTGGGGCTTTCATTCCACCTTTAACTTTTGGAGCTTTCAGACTCAAATCTGGGGACATTTTGAGGTTTTTAGATGAGCTTGAAATATTCATGTCAGTTGATGGTACTTTTACATTAGCATCTGGTAGAGGTACTTCCCCCTTTAACCCTGGGACTTCAATCTTAGTATCTTCTGCTATTTTATCATGAAATCCAGATTTGGGCAATGTAAAGGAACCGGATGGAACATTCACATCAAAATCTGAAGATTTAAGTCCAGTCTTTGATTTAGGCACTTTAATGTCAAATGAAGGGATGCCAGTGTCTCTTCCACTGACATCAACACCTCGGTTTTCAAGGTGTAATTGAGGCAGTTTCTCAGATAGACTAGAGTCACATGGGTCCACAAAACTGGAAGGATCATCCAGGTTTAGAACAGGGGCTTTTAGTCTCTTGGAAAACTTAAGATTGAGTTTACCGGATGGAACTCCTGTGTTTTCAACATCTGGAGTTTTAACCTCAGAGTTGGGGCTTTCGGTTGAAGGACCTGAGAGTGCAAGGTCTGGCAGTTTGAATTTCGGCATTTTGAAATCTTGGCTTATTCCTTCAATGTCTACTTTGGGAGCAGTAGCATTAAAGGACGAACCAGTGAACGTTTCTTTACTGAGGCCTATTCCAGTTTTTGAGGTGATTACATCTGGGTCTTTCAAGTCCAAGCCCATATCTGGAATTCTTTCACGATTTCTAACATCGAGATTTGGTTTTGGGGCCTGAGCATTAACTTGACTGCTCCCGTTCAAACCCAGAGGAGGGAGATTCATATTGTTGCCATCTGTTAATCCTTTACCATCAGGGTACGAATCCACATTAGTGTCTGCGCTCAAAGTTCTAGATTTGAAAATTCCAAAATCCACTCCAAAGCGAGGTAATCCTGTGTCATGTTTTTGAGTGACTTTCAATGAAGAGGGTACTGTTGCCTCATCAGTATTCTCCATGTTTACTTGGCCATGCTCTGCACCAGACAAGTCATCTTTCACAAACCTCCTTATTTTGGCGTTGTAGAGTTTATCATAGGAGTCCTTCAGCATCTAGAAAATGAATCCATAACTAGTTCAGAGCAAAATAGTATCAATAACATCAACACAGTAAATGTCCGTATGAGCTCCTGATGCATATATTAAGTGAAAAAGTATTTATTCACAAATCCATCAATTGTTCAATTAATCCACTTACTGCCTCAGGAGTCCTGGAAAACTGGTTCAAATCATCAAGGCTTCTGTTCAGACTTTTTCGAGTGAGAACTTGGATTTTGTCATCGAATGGCTCCATCAGTTTGAGTACCTTTAACACCTCTTCCTTTGACAGTTGATCAAAATTTATTGTTGCTCCCAAAACTTCGTCCCCTGAAAGCAAAAAGTACTCACATTGAAAAACGTTTGTTCTTTGTACATTTACATGTGCTTGTGTGCAAATGATGGTGTTACATTTTGTCAGGTAGTTTTAGGTCAAGCATACGCAACACTTCCAGGTTTAACCTCTTGAGCCTTTTGTTGTAGATGACTCAGCAGGCGAGTGAAACGTCATGGAAACAGGCTCAAGTACATCATAGCACAGAGATGCAGTGCATGAATACCAATATATTCGGATGAAGCATCTCTACCTCTATTAATGACAACTGGTCTTTAGTTATGTACGTTAAGCAGCAACTGCCAATATATGTTCCTATGGCCAGGGGTGCCTCCAGAAAATTTTGATGGGGTGGCCAGATTGGGCCAAATAAATTTTTGGAGTGGCACACCAAATGGGTCCATGTGGTAAGTCTGGGAGAGTTTAGCCTGCGGTGATGTACTGCATTACTCCTTTATTCGTTTATTAAAAAAAACATTATGTGTCCAATACATTTCACTTAAATTTTACAAACACAAACATTTAAGAAAAATACATTTCAGTTATTTAAAATGTTATTCCAATTTTATTTTAAAATGATGTTTTTTACCTTAACTGACCTGCTGCTGTGTTCACAAAAAACTATGGAGATAAAAACTTTTTTTAATGGTGAGCAGCAGAAACATATGTATTTTTTTTATTCAGATTTTTTCTTTACTCATTAATTGTATTATTTTTATTTTGTTTTACAATTATGTCTTGAATAAATAAGATCAAATTATGGTTTGAGTGAACATTAATATTTATTAACACTGGGTTTTGCTGGGGGGCCAGCCATGGCCACCCCTTAGGGGCGCCATTGCCTCTGGCTTGCCATATAGCCTGGGTCTCACAAATGATGCCAGTGTTTGATCACAGAGAGGTGAGTGAGAAGTGGAAGCCAGTAAAAACACCATTAAACTGCCATAAATATTACAGTTATAGTAAAGGTTCTACTGGCTTGTATTGGGAGGCAACAGCCACGCACGGCCATCATTTATGGAGTTTGTGTCCTGAAATGGAACCATGAACGATGGCTGAAGAAGCACAGCCCACACCAACTGGACATGGATCAGCTGGGTTGAGGGTGGGGGGTGGGGGGGTTGTGATGGCAGGTCAACTAGAACCATGAAAACCAGATGTAGAACAGGTTTCTAAAACCACGCTCCTTGGGGGACACTGTCCAGCATGATTTTAGTTGTTTCTCTGCTTCAACACACCTGATTTTAATCAGCAGGTGATTTCCAGGCTGAGCAGGCGATTCCACCATTGAACTGCTTGTGCTGGAGCAGGGAAACAGCTAAAATAAGCTGGATAGTGGCCTTTGATGACTGGACTGATGCAGCATCAATATGTCTTTCTTTATTAAATAAATTAAGCCAAAGTAACCAGTTTCCAGGTCCTGCCCTTGTTTTTGGTGTCTGGGCTCTCAGGATGAACGTCCCTCCGACTGCCACACAGTCATGTCGTCGTCGTAATTCGTTACAAATAAACATCAAAGAAAAGTGAATTTTTAACTTCCACGTTGTGTAGACAGCTCATGTTTTCTGTGCCAGTGATAGTAATATGATGTAACTTTCAAATCTTTGTTCTAGACATGATGTTTTTCAGAGCACCACAGACAGACATCCTCGTGGACACAACAGTGTTTGTTAGAATGTCAGGACTGTGCCTTGTTGTAGGCTGATGCATGGCGGTGCTGCCTTAGACACGATCCCGCAAAAGTACAACTGATTACTAAACGAAACACCCTGAACCACGTCTCACTTCCTGTCTGGCTTAGATGAGCTCTTTAACAATCCTCATGCAGGGTCCAAACTCCATGAGGAATCTTTCTGAAGCTCTGGATCTGGATCTGTACCACAGCTGGTGTAAATGCTCTGACTGGACTCAATCATTTCTGATCCTTGTGAAACTGAATCGTATCCAAGCACTCTTAACCCACTCCGCAGCAGCCTCTCCGAGCAGCCGCAGCAGCCTCTCCGAGCAGCCGCAGCAGCCTCTCCGGAGCTGTCGCAGCAGCCTCTCCGAGCAGCCGCAGCAGCCTCTCCGGAGCTGTCGCAGCAGCCTCTCCGGAGCCGCCGCAGCAGCCTCTCCGGAGCCGTCGCAGCAGCCTCTCCGGAACTGTCGCAGCAGCCTCTCCGGAGCAGCCGCAGCAGCCTCTCCGGAGCCGTCGCAGCAGCCTCTCCGGAGCAGCCGCAGCAGCCTCTCCGGAGCCGTCGCAGCAGCCTCTCCGGAGCAGCCGCAGCAGCCTCTCCGGAGCCGTCGCAGCAGCCTCTCCAGAGCAGCCGCAGCAGCCTCTCCGGAGCCGTCGCAGCAGCCTCTCCGGAGCAGCCGCAGCAGCCTCTCTGGAGCTGTCGCAGCAGCCTCTCCGGAGCAGCCGCAGCAGCATCTCTGGAGCTGTCGCAGCAGCCTCTCCGGAGCTGTCGCAGCAGCCTCTCCGGAGCTGTCGCAGCAGCATCTCCGGAGCTGTCGCAGCAGCCTCTCCGGAGCAGCCGCAGCAGCATCTCTGGAGCTGTCGCAGCAGCCTCTCCGGAGCAGCCGCAGCAGCATCTCTGGAGCTGTCGCAGCAGCCTCTCCGGAGCTGTCGCAGCAGCCTCTCCGGAGCAGCCGCAGCAGCATCTCTGGAGCTGTCGCAGCAGCCTCTCCGGAGCAGGCGCAGCAGCATCTCTGGAGCAGCCGCAGCAGCATCTCTGGAGCTGTCGCAGCAGCCTCTCCGAGCCGCAGCAGCAGCCTCTCCGGAGCTGCCGCAGCAGCATCTCCGGAGCTGTTGCCTCTCCAGAGCCACTGCAGCAGCATGGCAACATTAATGCACAGTCATGGTTGGTCTAAGTAGATAACTGAAAATATCACCCATATATTACTGTGCATTACTTTATTTGAGTATTATTTAAGCGTACCACATCCCAGCCCGATGTGTTTGTTATTACCAGGGCACAGAGAGTGCCGTCACCATCTGGGTAGTAACATTCATTTTTCCACGTACCCTGCAATGCGCTCATGGACCACTAGTGGTACTCTTACTCATGGTTGGGAATCAGTGTTATAGAAGATAAATGAGGCAGCAGCAGCTCAGGAGGTAGAGCGGGTTGTCCAGTAATCGGAAGGTTGCAGGTTCGATCCCGGCTCTGACCAGAGAATGCTGCTGTTGTGTCCTTGGGCAAGATGCTTAACCTGCCTTGTCTGCTGGTGGTGGTCAGAGGGACCAGTGATGCGCCCCAGGGCAGCTGTGGCTACATCGTAGCTCATCCCCACCAGCGTGTGAATGGCTGATTGTGTTGTGAAGCGCCTTGGGGGGTTGTAGAGCTCTAAGAAGGTGCATTTATGGCCATTCAGTAACATCAGTGTAACTAGTTACTTTTACAATGTGGTGACTAAGTAACTCAATTACTTTATGGAAAAAGTAATTAGACACTATAACTAAATACTTTCTAAAGTAAGATGCCCTACACCGCTCCTGTTTGGGAACCTAGAGTATTTATGTAGCAACGTGGGATGAAATATGTTGTGTGTGACTAAACGGGCAACGTGTGGAAAAACCAACCAGTCAGAGGTCATACCTTCCTTCAAGTCCTGGTTGTGTGAGGTGTTGTTGATGCTGGAGATGACCAGCGCACCTTTCTCCGACTCCTCCAGGGTCAACGCCTCCGAGAGGCTCCTTCCTCTACGGTGTGTCGGCTGCAGGGGTGGGTTAGAACAAACATTCAGTGTGAGGGTGAGAATTGTTGTGACTGAAAACTACAAACACCTGCTGGCTGCATACCATGTTTCTTGGTGCGATTCTTGTCTAAACCTGCAAAAAGAAATGAAATCGCTGTTAAATTACTTCTGGTACGACGAGGATAAAATGCTAAATGGCCTGTATTTGATATAGCGCCTTCTAGAGTCCTGGAACCCCTCAAGGCGCTTTACAACACAATCAGTCATTCACCCATTCACACACACATTCACACACTGGTGGTGATGAGCTACCATGTAGCCACAGCTGCCCTGGGGCGCACTGACAGAGGCGAGGCTGCCGAGCACAGGCGCCACCGGTCCCTCTGACCACCACCAGCAGGCAAGGTGGGTTAAGTGTCTTGCCCAAGGACACAACGACAGCGACAGACTGAACAGGGCTCGAACCTGCAACCTTCCGTTTACGGGGCGAGCTCTTAACTCCTGTGCCACCGTCGCCCCAACAAATAAATGACTAGGACACAGAGCTAATGTGAGTTCATCATTTAAAACTAACCAGTTCCCGCTGAATAACCAGTAAAGTGTTACTTCTAACCATCATATAACAACACAGGTGGGAGGGGCCTGTTGGGTCTGGGGCAGAAGGACATGTTCTCACAGAACAAACCAACACAACTGTTTTATTCTCCCTTGGGTGGGTTTGAATCCATTTAAACGCTCCTCGTCTCTCTGTGCTTGTAAAACAGGGAGCCTCTGTTTTGTACCTGTCCTCTGTTCTCAGACAGGTGACACCCAGGACTCAGGTATGTGAGGTATGGCCCCAGGGCTGAGGGCCCGTTGTTGTCAGAAACCAGAAACCGGCCTGTCCAGGGTTGTGGTTTAACAACTGGTTTGTTTTGGTTTTTTCTCTTGAGAATTTCCACTTACAGCCATAAAAACACACACGCACACACACACACACACACACACACACACACGCACACGCACACGCACGCACGCACACAGCTGTCCTTACAGGATCCTGGCAGCAGATGTGGTCCTCTGTGTAACACATCAAATGAACCACGAGCAGAATTAGACGGTATATCTGAGGTTTTCCTCCAGCTCGACCTGCTCTCTTGCTGATGACATTTCCTGTATTTTCTAGAATATGATTATTGGAGGATGTCTCCTGACCGCGGCTGAGCGTTGATACTTTGAGCTGTTGGACGGATTGACGCTGCTGCTGCAACGGCAGAGTCTAGCATCACAGATTCACATTTCCTAATGAAAGCATGAGGTGGACCTTTCCTCCCTAAAACCCAACACTAAATCAACTCTCAACTATTTCTGATCAACAACCAGAAAATAGGCCGAGGTGCACGCGTCCAGCTCCCCGCCAGCCCTTTCCCTAAAACACTTACAGGTGACAGCTGTAGGTTTTACATTTCAGTCCGTTTCTTTTGTTCTCCACTCGTCCGTGTTCTGCTGAACTTTAATGGGCACACACCGTGCCTTGGTGAGGCACCAAGTGTGCATCTGCTGGTTTGGGCTGACCTCGGAGAACTTCCCGACCTTGCATCCCACCTGAATGCGATTCCCGGACACACGGGGCATCTTTCACAGTTCAGAGCTGCTGATTGGACGGAAACTGTCTGCCTTCTGCCGCCCAAACCACACATATCAGCACAAAAGATGAAGCACAACACCGAGAAGTACACAAGAGACCAAACTGACCTCAGAGTTCCTCCGTCATGGTCAACATCTGGCTTCTGTGGTACGGAAGTTTGTCTGCAGAGTCGTGTGCCGACAGCTTTGAAGGCTGTCACTGAGGACAGGAGGGCCGAGAGGTGGATCAACACTCCACCTGGAGTAGAGAAACGGGTTCTACCACAAACCATCAAAACACACACCTCACACACACACACACACCTTGACTACAGCACACCTGTAGACAAACAAAACAATCAAACAGCACCAGCTGATTTATTACAAGTACATAGTACACACATGCACACGGGCGCGCACACACACTGCAAACTGTTGGGAACAAGGACAACACAACAACACACACACACACACACACACACACACACACACACACACACACACACACACACAATACGATAAGAGCGTCAAAGTGAGATAAAAGTGGAACGGAGCCGAGGGAGTGGCGGGCCAGGCGTTGGCTGCGTGACTCACTTCTGCTCGCACCAGAGGGGCGTTTACTCCCGTTTACACAAACGATACTTCATCCTACCTGGGCAGGGAACACCTCAGGATCAGATCGGATGGGACGACTAAATCATGGGACACATCTTCTGCAACAGGTGCGTGAGATAAAACAGAAGGAATACCTGCTCAACAACAAAAGATGCACGTCTACAAAACAAACCACACGTTTAAAAAGACGTCACCAACCGTGAGAAAGTTGGTTCATTAAACACTGAAACCAGTCAAAGTAGTTTCCAGTCAGCAGATCGAGTTAACTCCATCACCAACACCAGACTAGTTAAAGTTAACAGATGATTGAAGAACATGTTTTTCCCACCATCAGAGTTCATCCTGAGCTGAGAAAGGATGGAGCTGAATGTGATTCAGTGGTTAATGAGTGATCCGTTAGCACTCGGCTCAGAAGAGTTATCACTAGTTAAAGTTAACTCAGAAAGGGAGAGAGACTTTTCAAGTCATTTCTTGTTTCTACAGATCAGCCATCACCTTTAACACAGAGATCTTCCCTTCTCACTGAAAACCATCACAACAGCTTCAAAGGTGATGCTCCCCTCCTCTACCCGACAGAGCCTGTCCGATCCCCTCAGAGCTCTAAAAGTGTCCAGGTTGCCGGTGTTTGATTCTCAGGCCAGCGTCCACATCGCTCCAGCTCTGTCCCAGCAGCATGCTCTTGCCTTCCAGATAGCCAGTTTTGCGTTTGCAAACACAAAGTTGACCAGCAGCAATGTCTGTTTCTCCTTGGCATTGTACTTTGGACCAAACACAGCTAGGTGACCACTTAAAAGGTTAGAAAGGAAAAGGATCTTTTTTAAGCACCTCTCAGGATAAAATCACGAGGCGCTTCACAGACTAAAAACCTATAAAAATATAAAAGATTTAAAGAAATTATTAAAATGTTTAAAATGAGAAAATGTGATAAAAAAACAAATGTAAAGAAAGGAAGAGAGAAAATGAACAGGAGAGAGGGAAATCAGTGGATCCCGGGAAAGGAGGAACAAGGAGAGGGAGGTGGTGAAGGTCCAACCAAAGCCAGAACAGGTGCGTTTAAAGGAGACCACTGAGTCCACTGATCCCAGGCTCAGGGGGAGAGAGGTCCAGAGTCTGGGGGCCACAGCAGCAGATGATCTGTCACCTTTGACCTTTAGCCTGGTGCTGCACAACCAGTAGTCTTTGGTCACTGGACCTCAGGGACCTGCTGGGGGTGTAGGGACTAAGAAGATCACCAATGTAAGATGGTGCTTGTCCATGTAAGGCCCTATAGACCAGAACCAGGATCTTGAAATGAACCCTGAAGTTGACTGGCAGCCAGTGAAGCTGGAGGAGAAGCGGGGTGATGTGGGTGTTGGCAGGTTGAGACCTTTCAGGCCCTGTCCACACGTAGCCGGGGATCTGGCAAAACGTAGATATTTTTCTACGTTTTTGGCCTGTCATCCACACGAAAACTGAGTTTTTTCACACGAAAACGGATCTTTTAAAAAACTCCGGCCAAAGTGAAGATCTGCGTTTTCTCCGTTTTGGGTGTCTGCGTGTGGACGGACAAAACCGGAGTTTTAAGGTCCGCAACGTCACTTTCCGCGACACAAAAATGCTGACATCACGTGTGCGACCTGTGTTTACACTAGCCGACAGCATGGATGCCCTCAGAGCTGCGCTCGCTTTATCAATCGTCCAAGCGCTTTTTGCTTGTTTGTTTTTGCAAGTGGAATTACTGCTCCTTGCGGAAGACCACAGACGAAGGACGAGGTTAAGAACGGGGGAAGTACTGCCGCCTACAGGTCTGGCATGTCCTTAACAACGTACTTATCCGGCTACGTGTGGACTAGGCCTTAGACTGCTTCTCAGTGGTTCAATGGCTAAAAGGTACAGTTGTCCTGAGATGGGACAACCCTGTCTGAAGCCTCTGTGCACCGGTACAGGTTGGCTCAGCCCCCCCGCTCCAAACATGGCTTTTGACTCCCAGCTCTGGTTAACAAGTCTGGGATCCATTTTGAACAAGAGGGTGAAAAGGGCGATTTATTGGAACACTTCCATCATTCCACAATTACATCTTTAGCCTTGATGTCACCCAACAGGAAAATCAAAGGAGTAAAGATCAGCAGCACAACATCGTTCAAAACACACCTTTATTTAGGCTGAACGGGCTCTTTCAACCGGGCTCTCTGTTCAGGTAAGTAAAAGTACAGGAAGCAGTCCAGAAAATACTAGACTTGTGTCGAATCCAGAAGTCCAGAAGGTACGCTCCACCTGTAGTCTTCTGGAGACGTTACTTTCCTTGTTCACCAACCAGGTTATGGAAGATCGAGTTCTTCGTTTGGCTGAGAGCTGCGGGTGTGTCAAATTCAACCACCTTCCCCGCATGCATCACAAGTACACGGTCACAATCCATGATGGTGTTGATCCTGACAAAACAACAAAGGTGAGAAGCTCTTCTGGGACCAAACTATGACCTAGGCTGAAGGACAAGTTCCTTACCTGTGAGCTATAGTGAGCACAGTGTGATCCTGAAACCGCTCTCTGATGGTTCGCTGCAGGAGTTGGTCTGTTTTCTGGTCCACACTGGCTGTAGCTTCATCAATACACAGCACCTACCAGATGGAAAAGTTTCAACCTGGAGGAATTTATTAGTTTAATAAAGCGTCCCTTCAGGTGTCTCCACAACCAATCATCTGTCTCCATTTCATCCCGTCTTCTACCCTCACACCAGCTATCTTCATGTCCTCTTTCACCACATTTATAAATCTCCTCGATGGTCTTCCTCTCAGCCTCCTGCCTGGTGGCTCCAACCTCAGCATCCTTCTACCTGTGCACCTATACCATTGTCTGCTCTGGTCATGTCCAAACCACGTCAGTTTGTCCTCTCTCGCTATAGATCTAATCAATCTGATGGCTGAGAGAGAGCGAGAGAGAGAGAGAGAGAGAGAGAGATTTTGACTTTTAAATGATTTATTTTTCCTTACAAATCAACAATCAGCGTTAATGACTTTAACTGGTTTTCCACTAATAAAACCAGGAAAACTGGTAAACCAGTTTAGAAGTTGATCTTTAGGGAGCCCCGTCCATCCAGCAGACAGAGCACCTGCCCGATCGCCCACACCGCTCTAAACCAGTCCAGGTTCCCAGTAAGTTCGATCTTTAAGCGAGTTTCCACCAGACCCTTCTGGCTCCACTCAGCATCAGTCCAGCTCTGTCCCAGCATCCGGTTTTTCCAGATAGCTAATTTCGCACATGCAAATAAAAAGTTAATAAACAATATTGTCCGTTTTTTTCTGACACTGTACTTGGGCCCGAAAACAAATAAGGGTAGGGTAAAAGCCTCCCCCAGTGCACTGACCCACCGTTCTAACACCTTAAACATCCCTGATAACCTAGAACATGCTACCCCTAGATGCTCTAGGGCAGGGGAGCCCAATCCTGGTCCTGGAGGGCCGGAATCCAGCAGGTTATGTGGTTCCTCTGCTCCAACACACTTTATTCAGTGGTTGAATCACCTGTGCAGCAGCTCATCCGGCTCTACAGAGGCCTGTTAATCACCTGCTGGTTGAATTCAGGTGTGTTGAAGAAGGGTTAAAGCTAAAACCTGCTGGATACCGGCCCTCCAGGACCAGGATTGGGCACCCCTGCCCTAGGGTCTCTGTTTGGTTACAGAAAGGACATCCCTCCCCGGTGCTTGGATCAAAGCGGGCTCTGTGTCTGTTCGTAGCTAAAGCTCCATGTATGACCCTCCACTGGAGGTCTGCCATCCTTTTTCCACTGGAGACTTATAACTCCTCCAGCTGCCCCCAGGGACACGGTCCGCAGCAAACACCTGAGTCCACATCGACTCCTAACAAGGAGCGCCTATTGATAACCTTCACACATGTGTGATAGATCTGTTTCTTCCCACAAGAAGGGAAGGAGCCCAACACTGGAGTGTTCGGGTTCAGCAGTGGTCCCCTCTCCTCCTGCCATCCCTCACCAGCTGCTTTAACCTCCAGAGACGGAAAAACGTACTCACTGTCATCATCCCATTGGTCAGATAGAGTACAAGTCTCAACGAAGGCTCTCTGCGACACAGACAAGGACCTCCGTACCTCCTCCACCACTCTGGTGGACCTCACATCCACCCGCTCACCAAGGGTTCCAGCCAGGATCTTCAGTAAGTGACCAAACTTTACAATCTGATAGAATTATTATTCATGTTTTCATTTATCATGCTTTATGCTTTTATTATAATTAAAGATTGTTTTCATTTATCATGCGTTATGCTCAATGATTTTACCATTTGATGCTTAAACAGTTGCTGTATTGTAAAGTCGCCTCATGAGACTTTAAGGGTGTTAAAATCTGACCTAATGTGACCTAAGGATGACCTGTGGAGATCTGCTGACTCGTGCAACGGTTTGCTACTCATCGTGTGATTAGACACTGAAAGTTCTTTGTTTTAAACTTGTAACAATTAGGACTGAGAGCTGTGTTTCCCCCTCCCTTTAGATCAGCTCTTCAGGCATGTAACCAGGGAAGCTCCCAGCTTGTAATAAATAGAGGTGCTCGGATCCCAAAGGCCAGAATGGTTTGGAGGAACTGTCAGCTCAGTGGAGACTGAGTGGGTGTGGCCTTATTCCATTCTCCTCGAGCTTAGAACAGAATTCTGACTTTTGTGTCTCTTTCCTTGTTATATGGTGTCTTAGGTGCTGAAACCTGACATTATTTTGGTCCTTCGAGAGCCGGATTCCAACATATTCAATGATTCCAGGCGACCAGGTGACGTCCAGGAAGGACTGTGCACAGCAGGACCATTAGGTGCGTCCTTGAGACCCTTTTTGGGACTGGGCGTTGCCCCGTCCTCTGGAATCCGCAAATTGAAAGAACTCCGAAGGAGAGGGACACAGAAGGTGGACGGCGGAGTCCGGCAAGCCCGTAAGTTTGTCTCGCTTTAAAAAGTGTGACTGAGTGAGAAAGCCCTGTGGGATTCTAGACCCTACGCAGGCAATTAGATAGTCCTAAAGTTAGGGGACGGATCTGTGTTAAGAGGCCTTCAAACTGTGTGACTGGATATTGAATTACCACTAGGTAATACAGTATCATATAAACACAGTGAGAATATGCATGCACAGGTAAGAGTTCTCCACCTGAAATTAGGGATGCAACGATACCACTTTTTTCCAAACCGATACGATACCGATACTTGGGTCTGAGTACTCGTCGATACCGATTACCAGTACCGATACTTCTACCATACAAAAAAAGGCAATGATTTGGAATACAGATTTTATTTTCTTCTCTGCACAGGAAAAGACTGTGAGGTAGACAAAAAGTAAAATATATGAATGGAAATCATCACAAAACTAAAATATTAGGTGAACAGAAATGACAAGTTACAGTGAAGCCATTTTCAAGCAACTGCATCGGTATCGGTTAACTTTTACCGATACCGATACTGGTATTGGCATCGGTGCATCCCTACCCGAAATACGGTAGAAGCGAGAACTACCACAACGGAACTTGGCTCAATCTCACTGAAAACCAGTGTTTAGAACCCCCTATGGGTTAACTCCACACTGGTATAAAGATTTAAAATGATTTCTGAACAAAACACCAAAACTTTGATAGTAGGAATTTGTATGGTAATTGTAATTTCAGTAATTATCATAAGTCTCGACTACGCAGGTTACATGTCAGGCTAAAAAGGCGAATTAAAATAAAGTAGGTCGAAAAGAAACTAAATAAATAACAGTAAAAATAGCAAGAAAATTGAGAATAAGCAACAAAAAAATGGGGAAAGGTTCTGGTAAATTCGAGAATCGGAAATGCCAAGATTGGAAGTTAGTTAAACTTAAAGATCCAACCAAATTACAGCATTTGGAGAAGTGGGTCACAAAATATGGTTTTGAAGGCAGACTCGGCTCAAACAAATGTTTAAAATTAAAAGAACCAATTGCAGAAAAGTGCAAACACAATAAACGTGAAATGGAAAAGCAAGGCTGTTCAGATTTAGAGTGGTGGGAAAAAGTGAGTAAAAGTAGAGAAGATGGACAAACGAGAGAAATACAGGAAGAACAAAGGAAAAAAGAGCAAAAGGAGAATGTTTCACAGAAAGGAGGATGATGAGACAGGACCAGCTCCTCGCAGACAGACACGTGACGAGGACTTGACCTAGACACTCCACTTGACACAGAAAGCGCTGCGGTGGGACTAAAATTTAAAAAACGTGCGAACTACAGCCATTTGGCTGGGATAAAACAAAGACCAGGTGGAACCGTAGATGACTTTAGAACACGCTATGAGGAGGAGTTCAAAATTCATGGTGGGATTCCAGCACCCGCTCCGCAAACACCGGGACAGGAGCCCGATGTTAGCGGTGCGTATGAGCAGCTATTAAAAAACGGCCTGTTAACGGGCTTTCAGCCACAAATTACAGAGTGGATCAAAAATCACATGATGACTTGGGAAGTCTGATCTGTTAATGAATTAATGACTCATGCAAGAGCTGCAGATGGACCCAGACCTTACCCAGACCTGAGTTCTGCAGAATCTGTGCTGGATCCACAGACTCCTCCTCCTCCAGCTTACAGCCAATGCACACCTCAGCGTACACTAAGATCAGATAACTCCGTCAAACAAAAATGGCCAACCTAATTGGGAGGTCTGCTCCCCCCAGTCGAGAGCGCTCCGCTTTCAACTCCATCCGAGCTGTATGAAAGCTACCCCATGATTGAAGTCGCAAATCCTAATGCCGGCGGAGACAATAACCCTGCAACAATGTTGGTCTTCCGCACCTGGACCATGGAGGACGTTAAAAAGGCTGTAGAAGGCGTGACGTCTCCAAAATCTGACGTAGATCAATGCACATTAGATATGCAAAGCCTTCGTCAGTCCTACCACTTAAATGGTCAGGAAATACAGCAGGTGTGGATGAAATGATTAGGAACAGACTGACACCACGTCAGAGGAGCCTGGGATCCAATGAGGGACGGACAACCGCTGGAACGCGACTCTCATGACTTAAATGCAGACGTGACAGCTTTAGAACACGTGCGTGGACGCTTGCAGCAGACAGCAAACTACACTGAAATAGGCAGAGTCAGACAAAAAGAGGGAGAATCTTTTGACGAGTACCGCGTGCGCATGGGTGCAACGTTTTAACTTCATTCTGGCTTGCACGATGATGGCGATGAACGTAGAGTGTACCGCCAACAATTAAAAAATGCCCTGCATGGAGGTTCCAACAGCTCTGTACATCAGTGGGTGAATCGCCACTTTATTGGAATGCCACAGGGCACGCTGGAAGATTATATCAGCCACGCCCTGCACGCAGAAAAAGTGATAAAAGATGAACAGAAATCCAAAAAGACATCTGACACATTCCTCTCAGAGACAGAAATGTTTTACCAAGAGAAATTCCAAAATAAGCACAGAGGCAGGGGCGGAGGCAAATTTCTAGGGTGAGGGGGCAGTGGCGGGGGGCCACCAGTTGCAATACCAATACACTTCTGGCTGCTGGAACTGAGGGTCATTTGGCTCGAAATTGCCCTAAAAGGACCCAACAGTCTAACCACACGTCTTATTCTGCATGACTAGACGGTCCAGCGGCGCAGAACAACAAATTAGAAGCAGAAAAATCAACAGATGAGGAAGTGATGCTAAATTTACAGGAACGGTTTCTGCTAGGAGACAGAAAACCTGAAATTCAACTGCTAATAAATGGAAAGGAAATGACGTTTCTGTGTGATTCTGGGGCTTGCCGGACGACCTGTAGGGAGCAGATACCACATTGTACCCTTAGTGGCGATGAAACTCTGGTCAGGAACGCAGGTGGACGAATTAACAAAGTATCAGTGACCAATCAAGTGACTGTATGCGATCCTCTGGGAAAAAGCTGCCAAATGTCCTTGTTAATGATCCCAAACTGCCCAGTAAATCTTCTGGGCAGAGACGGTCTTTGCTTGCCTGCGCTGGCCTTGATCCCATCCTCCACAGGAGATGTGGAAATTAGAAGACAGGCAGATGGAAAACAAGACCTCTTTGTTCTCAGAGGTGAAAACAGCCCATACCATCGTTACTCATTGGATCTGCCAGACACACCCCCACTGGAAACAGGACAGGTGCTTCTGGCTGAAGGAGCAACATTCCTGTCTAACCCTCAAGATTGTATGAAATCTGATGAGCTTCATGCCACAATGTGGTATCGACATGCCCGAGGGCCAGACTTAAAGTATAAAAAACTGCTCCAGCCCCCTGCAGGTTAACAATAACTTATCCGTACACAGACTCTGACTCCTTTGCAGCAGCAGCAACTAAACTGCCCAAGGACACTCAGGTCCTGTACAAAGGGCTACACCCCCCCCCCCCCCCCCCGTGTGTCTCTATAAGAGCTCACGTGACGAGTGGAAGAACTCCGGATGGAGAATCTCTCAGGGTGAGAATGCACAAGACTGGATTAAGAAAGCTCCAGGGTTACATACCAGCGCGTCAGCAGGTCTGATCAGAAAAACATTGTACTGGACAGTCACAACGAAAGCTGGCACACACCTACAGAATGATGAGATCATAGAGTGACATCTGACGCTGACACAGGAGGAGGAAGACCTGCTAACAGACGTTCCTGAAGAACTGTGGTCAACAGGCCCATCAGACGTGGGATTCATTAAATCAGCAGTCCCAGTAGATAAAAACCTAAATCTGATTATCGTCCCTGTGTGCGTCAGTATCCTCTTAAACCAGACGCTCAGGAAGGAAAAAAACCAGTAATAAAAGATCTGCTGGTGTTTTAATTCCATGTCCAGCCTCGCTGTGTAACACACCTACTTTTCCCGTGAAAAAGAACGCTCCATCTGTAGGATGGAGAATGGTACAGGACCTGCAAGCGGTGAGTAATGCTGTTGTACAGCGAGCTTCATGCGTCCCAGATCCGTAGACGCCCACTACTTCACTGTGGTGGACATCAGCAACGCATTCTTCTCTGTACCGGTGGCACCAGACAGCCAATTTTGGTTTGCATTCACCTTTATGGGTCAAAGGTACACCTACTCAAGGTTGCCACAAGGACACTCAGAAAGTCCAACGATCTACTCTCAGGTGATGTCAGCCAGCATGACAACATTTGATCCTCCATGCGGCAGCCAAATTCTACTTCACGTAGATGACGTGCTTCTCGCCTCTCCTGACGAGCAGAGCCGAGCGACACAAGGTCAGCAAGAACAAACTGCAACCGTGTAAAACCAAAGTAACATATTTAGGTCATGAGCTTAGTGGTGAAGGCAGAACAGTTCTCGAGGAGAGACAAACTGCAGTCTTACAAGCTCCCAGACCTCAGATGATGTCCGTCTTAGGACTGACAACCTATTGCAGAAACTGGATCCCAGACTATGCAGAAATAACAGATCCTCTGCAGAAACTGATGTATGAAGAAAACATTAAAATGACTGACAAGCTGAAATGTCACCCAGAAGCTGAAACTGCTTTCTGCGATCTGAAGCAGGCACCGGTTTCTTCATCAGCCCTTGCCCTGCCGGATTATCAGAAACCATTTATTCAAATGGTGGACTGCAAAGGTCACTTCATGGCTTCTGAGTTATTACAGCAGCACGGAGCAAAACTGAGGCCTGTAGCCTATTACTCATCCAAACTAGACAGTGTGGCGTGTGCTCTTCCTCCATGTGTAAGAGCAGTAGCAGCGTCCTCTATGGCGGTTGAGTGTAGTGCAGGTATTGTATTGTTTCATCCACTGACTCTGAAAGTGCCTCACGCTGTGTCCGCACTTCTGCTCCAGACCAATATGGCGTTTCTCTCACCTGCACGTCATTTATCCTGCATGGCAACACTGCTCTCACAACCACATTTAACCATAGAGCGGTGCACGACACTAAACCCAGCCACACTGATGCCTACATCAGATGATGGTCTGTCACATGACTGCCAACAAGAAACTGAACAGCTGGCGAAACCTAGAGCTGACTGGAAAGATCAACCATTAAAAGAAGGAGAAATTCTGTTTGTAGATCCAGAAAAGATCCATGTGGAAAAACACAAACTGGTCCTTAAAGCAGGAAAACTACCGAACACCTTTTCAGCACACGCAGCTGGAATTGTAGCTTTACCTGAAGCACGTAAGCTAATGAAGCACAAAAGGGTGACCATTCACACAGACAGCCAGTATGCATTCACCACAGTGCACGTGTTTGCTCAGCACTGGAAGAATAGAGGTATGGTGACATCAACAGGCACACCAGTGACTCACGCTCAACTGTTAACAGAACTTTTACAAGCGGTGCTAGTTCCAGAACCTGTAGCAGTGTGTGAATGTGCTGCTCTACAGCAGCACATTCACACACTGCTACAGGTTCTGAGCAGCTCTAGAGTCAGATGTTTATGCCACAGTGGAAGGATGTCAGAAATAACACCAAATGAAATGTTTGACTTAGTTTATTTTATTTGAACCCAGTGGTTCATTTCTGAAATGTTGGAGAATGAATCAAGTTCTGTTTGATGCAGAAAATAATAAAATACACTTCCAATAATATTTAAGATGTGTGTTTTATTCTTGCTGATAAGAACACTGGCAGAAGGCTGTGGGCTGGATTAGGATTAAATTACCCAGCTGATGGATCTCCGTCACTAACCAGCTAACTACAAACCTTTCCACTAACCTGTCCTGTGTGACCCTCATGTCCATGCTGTCTCTGGAGGAGCAGATAGGAGACAAGTCTCCTGTAACCTAAAATGAACCAAAGCTTCCTCCCAGTTTCTCTTTCAGCTGAATTTAACATCAGTTTATCATCATGAAACAAAAGAATAAAGTGGAACAAGAACTTCTATTTCTCTCTCCTTTTAACTTCTCCGTGTCCCGAAATAAAAGAGACAGACGATCACACTGCAGCCGCCGTCACTCACCCCGCCCCCTCCCCAAGACCGGTCCTCCCGACATCACAGCACTCGGTCTGACTGAGCGCCTCTCTCTCTCTCTCTCTCTCTCTCTCTCTCTCTCTCTCTCTCTCTCTCTCTCTCTCTCTCTCTCTCTCTCTCTCTCTCTCTCTCTCTCTCTCTCTCTCTCTCTCTCTCTCTCTCTCTCTCTA